>NC_026002.2:27036477-27041477 GCF_000442705.2 Elaeis guineensis
CTTCCGGCCATCTTTTCCGGCGCCCAATCCTCCTTCCCTCATCTGATGCCCTCTCACGAGGTCTCTGCACAACTACCTCCAGCTATGGTCGCCAATAAGGGGTGGCCGGATGACCGGTCTCTGCCGGATTCCATCAACGTCATCTCGGGGGAATCCCGGTGGGAGGCAATCAGCGCACCAGCTGCATCCCCTAAGCAGCAAAAGGTTGAAGAACCCATAACCTTCACCGAAAAAGATGCCCAGGGAGTTCAATTCCCTCACAACGACGCGGTCGTAGTCTCCTTGAACATAGCGAATTACGACGTCCGTCGCATTCTTGTTGACAATGAAAGTTCGGCCGACATCTTGTTCTACGACGCTTTTTCAAGAATGTCCACTCTTAGCGGTCATCTGAGACCGATTTGCTCCCCCTTGATAGGGTTTACCGGTGACGCCGTTCCGACGGAGGGAATGATAGCTTTGACTGTGAACGCGGGTCAGTATCCAAAGCAGTCCAGAGCTCTGATAAATTTTCTGGTTGTAAAGGCGCCATCAGCCTACAATGCAATCCTTGGCCGACCCGGCCTCAATGCCCTCAGAGCTGTCGTTTCAACTTACCACTTGAAATTGAAGTTCCCCACCAACCAGGGGATCGGAGAGGTCCGGAGAGACCAAGCCCTGGCCAGACACTGCTACAGCATCGCCTTGCAAAGAAACGATCAAGCGGACCTCTGTCCGATCGATGGATTGGATACTCGCGATGACCTCGCAGAAGAGAGGGGCGGTCCAATCGAAGATCTAGTACCGATCCCTTTGAATGACGGGAACACGGAGCATGTGGTGTTAATTGGCTCCAACCTGGGGGAGGAGGTGCGGACGCGTCTCATTGATTTCCTCCGAAGGAATGCGGACGTTTTCGCATGGGTCCCGGCGGATATGCCGGGGATTGACACAGAAGTCATGGAACATCATCTAGCGATCGACCCGAAACATCGGCCGACAAAAGAAAAAATCCAGAGTCATGCCTCGGAGAGGCAGGAGGCGATAGCCGAGGAAGTGGATAAGCTTCTCAAGGCCGGATTTATTAAGGAAGTCAATTATCCTGAGTGGATCTCCAATATTGTTTTGGTCAAGAAAGCAAATGGCAAGTGGAGGATGTGTATAGACTTCAAAAAGCTGAATAAGGCTTATCCAAAGGACAGCTACCCCCTTCCCAGGATCGACCAACTGGTGGACGCTACCTCAGGCCATGAGCTCCTCACTTTTATGGACGCGTTCTCCGACTATAATCAGATTAGAATGGCACCGGAAGATGAAGAAAAGATAGCTTTCATCACTAATCGCGGCCTTTACTGCTACAGGGTCATGCCATTCGGCCTCAAGAACGGGGGCGCAACCTACCAACGACTGGTGAACAAAATCTTCAAAGAGCAGATCGGCCGAAACATGGAGGTTTACGTGGACGATATGCTTGTAAAAAGCAGGTCTTCCAGAAATCATGTCGCCGACCTCGAGGAAACCTTTGGTGCTCTTCGAAAGTATAGAATGAAGCTGAACCCAACCAAATGCGCTTTTGGGGTAACCTCAGGAAAGTTTTTGGGCTTCATGGTATCGGGGCGCGGGATTGAGGCCAATCCAGAGAAAATTCGCACCATCCAAGAGATGACCGCCCCAAGGTCGATCAAGGAGGTTCAGTGCCTCACAGGAAGGATAGCGGCTCTTAATCGCTTTGTCGCGAGGTCGGCCGAGCGATGTTTGCCCTTCTTTCAAACCCTCAAGCAGCCGAAGAACTTCTGTTGGACCTCTGAATGCCAACAGGCATTCGAAGAATTAAAAGGCTACCTTAGCTCACCCCCGCTGCTGGCGAAGCCCGAACCTGGGGAGGAACTATTTTTGTACCTGGCAGTCTCTCCCACGGCCCTCGCAGCTGTCCTTGTCAAAGAAGAAATGAAAGTCCAGCGACCGGTCTACTATATTAGCCGCGCGTTGAGGGACGCCGAGACCAGGTATACTAAATTAGAAAAATTGACCTACGCCTTGTTGGTTGCAGCTCGGAGACTCCGACCTTACTTTCAAGGGCACACGGTGACGCTACTCACCGATCAACCGATCAAGGCGGTCTTGCACCGAGTTGATACCTCCGGAAGGATGGCAAAATGGGCGATCGAGCTCACGAAATTCGACATCAACTTCAGACCTAGACCGGCAGTAAAGGCCCAAATATTGGCAGATTTCATTGTAGAGTGCACCATCCCAGAGGAGGCCGAACCTGAGCAAAGCAGAGTTGACAGTCTGAAGTCTCAACCGAACTCCCCCAATGAAGAAGCCAGTCCCTCCGATTGCTTTTGGACCCTCTATGTGGACGGATCTTCCAACATGGCAGGTGCGGGTGCAGGTCTGATCTTGGTCAGCCCGGAGGGGGTCGTCGCGGAGTACGCTCTGCGTTTCGAGTTCCCCGCAACAAACAATGGAGCGAAATATGAGGCTCTGATTGCAGGATTAAGGATCGCCAAAGAGCTGGAAATAGGTCAACTCCGGGTACACAGCGATTCCCAACTTGTGGTGGGACAAGTCAGCGGGAGTTATGAGGCGCGGGAAAACAGTATGGCCAGGTACCTTGAGAAAGTGAAGGAGCTTACCTCCGCCTTTAGCAGTTTCGACATCAGGCAGATTCCAAGGTCGGAGAATACCAGAGCCGATCTTCTCTCCAAGCTGGCGACATCAGCTCCGGCCGAATTGCCTAAAGGCGTCCTCTTTGAAGTCCTAAAACATCCGAGTACAGAAGAACCGCGGCCCGTAATGGAGATCGACCACGAGCCCAGCTGGGTCGACCCGCTGATGACCTATCTTAGAGATGGAGTTCTTCCCCGGGATGCGAAGGAGGCTCGAAAGCTCCGAAATCAAGCCTCCCGGTACATCCTCTATGAGGGCAAATTGTACAAAAGATCATACTCCTTGCCCCTCTTAAGGTGCCTCCGGCCCTCGGAAGCTGACTACGCTTTATGGGAAGTACACGAGGGAGCTTGCGGAAACCATTTGGGTGCCAGATCTTTATCCCACAAGCTACTCCGCCAAGGGTACTACTGGCCAACAATGCATCATGATTCGATTGAATATGTCAAAAAGTGTGATCGATGCCAGAGATACGCCAACATCCAAAGACAGCCTGCTACCGAGCTCACACCCTTGAGTGCCCCATGGCTTTTTGCACAATGGGGGATGGATATTCTTGGCCCCTTTCCCATGGCGTCTGGGCAAAGGAAGTTCCTCCTTGTAGCGATCGACTACTTCACCAAATGGGTTGAAGCCAAGCCACTAGCAAAAATCACAGAAGCGAAAGTGCAGGATTTCGTCTGAAAATCGATTGTTTGCAGGTTCGGTTTGCCTAGAACCCTAATCACTGATAATGGACGGCAATTCACGGGAGCCAGATTCGCCGAATTCTGTGAAGATCTAAACATCTCCCACAACTTCACATCGGTAGCCCATCCTCAGGCGAACGGTGAAGCTGAGGTAACTAACAGAACCCTTTTGCAGGGGATTAAGACAAGGCTTGAAAAAGCAAAAGGAACTTGGGCGGACGAGCTTTATCATGTGCTATGGGCGTATCGAACCACCCAGAGATTACCTACGGAGGAGACTCCCTTTGCTTTAGCCTTTGGTACGGAAGCCGTCATCCCGATCGAGCTTAAACTCCCATCGGCACGAGTCGTGGCATTCGACGAACACCAAAATTCACAAAGTCTCAGAGCCAACCTCGACCTGCTGGAAGAAAGACGGAAGATCGCTCAGGTTCGGATGGCAGCCTACAGACAGAAAGTTGCCCGATATTACAACGCCCGGGTCAAGAGCAAAGCCTTTAAAGCAGGAGATCTGGTGCTTCGACGAGCTGCTGTCTCGCAACCTCAGGACCGGAGGAAGCTCGCCCCGAACTGGGAGGGACCTTATGAGGTCAAAGAAGTAGTTCGGCCCGGAACTTATTATCTCAAGGAGCTCGGAGGAGCCGACCTCCCGCGATCATGGAGCTCAGCAAACTTACGGATGTACTACCAGTGACTTCGTTTTAGTCGAAAATCGCATACCCATGTATCTTTAGACAATTCAAGCGAACTGTGTCAAAAAAAAAAGGGCAATCTCATAAAGTCGAAGGCCCGGTTTCTTTTAGATCGGATGGGGGGAGAGGCCCTACAACGCCCATATGTACCTCCACAGCCCTGTTAGGGATAGGAGGAGAATCTCGCCCTAACTTGAGCAAAGTCGAAGGCCCGATTCCTTTTAGACCGGATGGGGGGATAGGCCCTACAACGCCCATATGTGCCCCCACAGCCCTGTTAGGGACAGGAGGAGAACCTCGCCCTAACTTGAGCAAAGTCGAAGGCCCGGTTCCTTTTAGACCAGATGGGGGGAGAGGCCCTACAACGCCAATATGTGCCCCCACAGCCCTGTTAGGGACAGGAGGAGAACTTCGCCCTAACTTGAGCAAAATCGAAGGCCCGGTTCCTTTTAGATCGGATGGGGGGAGAGGCCCTACAATGCCCATATGTGCCCCCGCAGCCCTGTTAGGGACAGGAAGAGAACCTCGTCCTAACTTGAACAAAGTCGAAGGCCCGATTCCTTTTAGACCGGATGGGGGGAGAGGCCTTACAACGCCCATATGTGCCCCCACAGCCCTGTTAGGGACAGGAGGAGAACACTCGCCCTAGTTGAAGGCCCGATCCTTTTAGACCGGGTGGGGGAAGGTCCTGTAACGCCCATATGCGCCCCCCAAGAGGAAAATCTTGCCCTAACTTAAGCTACTTCGATCGATGGTAAGCCCAGCTCGGACTCCTACGGGAGCCGGGCTCCAATCGCCAACATCAACTACAGGACAACCCCGTCCGGACTCCTACGGGAGCCGGGCTCCGCTGACAACAGCAACTGCCGATAAGCCTTGTCCGGACTTCTACGGAAGCCGGACTTTGCCTATGACTTTAATTGCAGGAAGACTTCGCCCTGGCTCCTACGGAAGCCGGGCTACTCCA
>NC_026002.2:27048977-27053977 GCF_000442705.2 Elaeis guineensis
TTAGTAGCCGGCGTTCCCAGAGGGGTTTGGAGTCCCTCATCAACATCAAGCAGAGGGAGGGGGAGTCCATTCGGGCTTACGTCAACCGTTTCAATGTTGCCGCGTTGGAGGTCCGGAACTTGGACCAATCGGTCGCGATGGCTGCTTTGAAAGGCGGTTTTCAAAAGAACGACCTTCTATTCTCTCTGGAGAAGAAATATTCTAAGGATTTTGCTGATTTGCTGGCTCGGGCCGAAGGGTACGGCCGAGCAGAAGAAGCCTTCAAGATGAAAGATGAGTAGACCGCAAGAGAGCGGCAGGCGAGAGACTCGAGTAAGCCTGCAGTCGAAAAAGGGTCGAGAGAAGTTCGGCCACGTTCTCGAACTCCTCCCGGGCACAGGCATGCCCAGACTCCTCCCCGAGTGCGCAGGCAGAGAAGCCCGGAGCGTAGGGTTCAGCGGGGCTCTCTCCCAGGAAGATTTCGCAGTTACGCCCCCCTCAACGCATCGAAAACCCAGGTGCTGATGGAAGTCAGAGAGTAGCTCCCAAGGCCAGAATAGATGCGCACACACCTCGCGAAGCACAATCCTAACAAGTTCTGCCTCTACCATCGTGATCACAGCCACGACACAGAGGAATGCATTCAACTCCGAGATGAAATCGAGGAGCTCATCAGACGAGGTCGACTCGATAGGTTCATTCGACGTCGGTCTGAGGGTAGAGAGGATCGGCCAAGGGCCCTGCCGCAACCTGAGCCACCGAGGAGGGAAGAGCAGCCTGAAAATCGGCCACCAATTGGGATCATCAACTCCATCTCTGGAGGATCTTGACGGGGAGCAGACCTTCTACAGCCCTGAGATTTGAAAAACCTATAAATGTATTGCGAATGACTTCGCTTTAAATCAAGATTCCTTTCAGACTTGCACATCTTTCCCTTTTGGCATGAACTTATAATGACAGGGGATAACCCCTTCAGACAACGAAAACAACACCTAATATGGGCAAAGTCGAAGGCTCGATTGCTCTTAAGATCGGATGGGGGGAGAGGCCCTACAATGCCCTTATGTGCCCCCACAGCCATGTTAGGAACAGGAGGAGAACCTCGCCCTAACATGAGCAAAGCCGAAGGCTCGATTATTTTTAGACCGGATGGGGGGAGAGGCCCTACAACACCCTTATGTGCCCCCACAGCCATGTTAGGGACAGGAGGAGAACCTCGCCCTAACATGAGCAAAGCCGAAGGTCCAGTTATTTTTAGATGGGATGGGGGGAGAGGCCCTACAACGCCCTTATGTGCTCCCACAATCATGTTAGGGACAGGAGGTGAACCTCGCCCTAACATGAGCAAAGCCGAAGGCCCGATTATTTTTAGACCGGATGGGGGGAGAGGTCCTACAACGCCATTATGTGCCCCCACAGCCCTGTTAGGGATAGGAGGAGAACCTCGCCTTAATATGAGCAAAGTCGAAGGCCCGGTTGCTCTTAAGACCGGATGGGGAGAGAGGCCGTACAACGCCCTTATGTGCCCCCACAGCCCTGTTAGGGACAGGAGGAGGACCTCGCCCTAACATGAGCAAAGTCGAAGGCCCGATTACTCTTAGACTGGATGGGGGGAGAGGTCCTACGGCGCCCATATGTGCCTTCACAGTCCTGTTAGAAATAGGGGAAGAACCTCATCCTAACCTGAGCTAAAATCGACTACATCAGAAATAGGAGAAGAACCTCGTCCTGACACCAACTAAAGTCCGACCATTCGAGACCTGATAAGAAAGAAGAGAACCTTCTCGACGGCCCTTCTACGCTATCGTGACCCCGTAAAAGGCTAGGGAGAATCCCTGCTTAAAAGAAGGTGGGAGATGTGAAGGAAAAGCGGCGGACTACACCAGCGAAAAATGGAGGCCAAACTATACCAAAGACATAAAGGACCTCATCTCCGTGAAGAAGGAGAAAGAGAGATCTACGATCACGAATGAAAAGGCGAACCAACGCGGCAACAGCTAGGAACCTTCGGATGATGTCGACATCGAACAAACCAAAAAACATAAGAAATTCGGTAATGATGACCTAATACAAAGATGAACAAGGAACCTTCGCCAACATCGACATCGAATGGGATAAAAAATGAAAGAAGTCCGGCGGACGATAATTCAACACGATGCGCGGGCAAGGTAACAAAGATCTTCTTTTCATTTCGTTAGCAAAACATGCGTTACAGAGCCCAGAAGGCCAAAAAAAAAAATAAATAAAAACAAACAAATGGCAAAAGAAGACACATAGAGGGACGAAAGGCAAAAAGAGCCCTAAGGGGGCCCGGCTTCTTCCAACTTCGAACTTTCGGCTTCGACCCTCATCAGGGAGTGCCTTAAGCTCTCGACTTCTTCTTCCAATTCTTTCTCCCTCATTAGCATCTCCATATACCTCCGATGAGATCGTTGGCTTTCGTTTTTCGCCTCTCAGAACCTCTTTTTCAGGACCTTAGATTCTGCCTTCGCGTCCTTGACTGCCTGCTGCTCGTATACCAGCTGGATCTTCAACTACTGCAGCTCGGCCTTTCCCCCCCAAGGGCGACAGATAGCTCTTCTATGGTTCCTCTCAAGGATTGGAGTTTGTTGGGATCCCGAACAGGAGCAAACTGAGCTCCTTCAGCTAACTGCCTTTGAAGGCGGGCAACCTCGTCGGTCGTCATCCTGAGCTTCCCCCTGTAGTCGTCCACCTGCTTGCACCAGTCAGTCCGGTATGCATTATAGTTCACCTTGACATCCTGAAACTGTTGCTGAAGGTCGGAGAGCTTCTTCGACCATTCTTGGTCGCAGTCGGCCCGAGTCGAAAGCCAGGACGAGCTTCCTTCCAACTGGCTAATCTTCTCCTGCACAACCGACAGCTCCACTCTGAGAGAGCTGATCTTGAAAGCTTGAGCCCAAGATCGATCGCTGGCATGCTTCTTGTGTTTCTCGAGCTCCTTCTCAAAGTTCGCCTTCCTCCGGCTGTACTCCATGATCCCCTTCACGTGGAGGTTCTGAAAGTAGGTGGCCTCCGCAGTGGCCTCAGAGTGGCTCTCCCTCAACCCGTGAAGTTCGTTCTCCATCTCCTTCGACCTTTTTATTAAATGACGAACTCTCTTCCTCAGATGTTGGATCGTGGACTTCAGTGAAACTCCCTGTGGCAAGGGAAGCGCTTCGGCAGGACGCTGCCATCGGGGGACAAAAGCGTCAAGGCGTGACTCATTGTAGAAAGAAAAAAGAAAAGAGTAAAGAAATCCCCATAAGGAGAAACCCAATTTTATTGATTGAATATTTCTTAAAGACAAAAGGAAAAAAAAATCACAGTAAAAGAAAAATATAAAGTCAGAGGTCTTAGACCTCTGAAGTAGGAGTTGGGGAGCTCGGTGTTCTTGGAAGGGGGGCTGCGGTGGCAGCGGCAATGGGAGAGGGCCCGACTTCGTCTTCAGATGCCTCGTCCAAAAAGCTGAGGTCGAGCTCGAAATTTTTTTTGACCATCTTCTCTTGGCAGAGCTCGAACCCTTTGATAAATGCATCTTGGTCGAACTTGACGTTCAGGTCCCTCATCTCCGCAGAGGCCTTGAACTCCTCCACCGCTAGGACCCTGGCCTCCGAGATCAGAACCGAAATCTACTCCATCAAATTTGCGACCTCAGCCTCCGCCTTCCTCACCATCTCCTCCGAGGTCTGTTTTTCTTTCTCAAGGGCCTCTTGAAGGTTGGCTACCTCAGCAGTCTTTTCTTTGAGGCGGGCGGTTTTGGCCCGACGACCCTCCGCCTGGATGGCATCCCTCCTCATCCGGTTCGTCGTCTCGATGTTGGCAAGGAGCTGGTGCCCGATCTGCAAGCACGGCCAGGAGGTCAGAACGAAAGTTGAGAAGCTAATTAAATGAAGGTGCGAGGGGAAGGAAAAAAGTGAATCTGTTTACCTCGAGAAAGGACCTTAGAGAGTCCCAAACCTGCTGCTTAGGGTCGGCGCGAACGATCCTCTGGACGACTTCAGACAGGATGCAGCCGTTGACCAGTCGCTTTATCAGGTCCCTGTCATTAAAGGGATTCTCCCCCGGCTCTTTTTCAAAACTGTGGGACTCTTCGATGGTGGCTCAGTGGCCACTCATCCTGCGGGCCACCGTCTTCCTTCTCCTCCCCCTCTCAACCCTGGCACCTCCTCGAAGCGGGCCCCCGAAGCGGGAACCTCAGCGGGAGAACTCCTTGAAGAGGCCCGGGGAGCTGGAGGTTCGGCGTCTGAAGGAACGTCGACCGCAAGAGCCGCCTGGGCAGGTGTGGCCGAGCTTGTTTCCTCCGTTCTAGCCTTCTTTGCCGACCCGGAGGCCGCAGCGCCTTTCCTTTTGTGAATCTTGAGGCCCCTGGCAAGCATCCGTGCTGCTTCGACGTCCATTCCTGAAAAAAAAAAGAGAAGAGAAGAAAAGAAGAGAGAGAAAAAGAGATCAGCAATGGGATGAAAAAGGAAGAGGTGACGCGTAAAAAAAAAAAGAAAAAGAAAAAGAGAAAGGGGAGAAGAAAAGGAGAAAAGGAGAAAAGAAGAAGAAAGGAAAGATGGAATACTCGTAGGATCCAAGGGACTCAAGCCGATGTTGAACAGAAACTGCTCCTTCAAAAGGTTGGGAAGGGAAGGAGTCGGATAACTAAGAAGCTTTCGAGCGGCTTGAAGGTCATCCTCTCCCAGGCTAGGAGCCCGGTGGATAGAGTTCCTCAGGGAGCCCCAAGGGGGCAATCCCAGCTTTAAGGTCGGATATTGGACGTAGAGGTACTTCCCCTTCCAGTTATGGATAGAAGAGGGAGCATCTTTCAGCAACCCCTTCTTGTCGAACTGGAGGGAGAAGTACCACCAGTCTTTTGCCGAGGGGTGGCGCTTGAAAATGTAAAAATACCTAAATAAAGAGAGAGATGGCTGAACTTCGACTACGTGGTAAAGGGAGAGGAACCCTATCAAAAACTTAAAGGAATTCGGCACGACTAAAGCTAAAGAAATGTCTAGAAAATGAAAAAGAGCGACAATGAA
>NC_026002.2:27061477-27103977 GCF_000442705.2 Elaeis guineensis
TTAATTTATAAAATTATTTACTAAATTAAAATTAAATTTTTATATAATTTTTTATATAATGATAGAGTATAATGATTATAAGTTTATACACTGTTTACTTTTTTTAGTATAAATAAGTATTATAAATTGATAATAGTAATATTTTTATTAAAGGATAATCTAGTAAAAATGTTATATAAATATTATCCATCCTTTTCATTCTTCATATACCAAATAGATGAGAAAATCATTTCCATCCATCTTTCTTTCACCAAACATATGAAAGGATGGATGGAAGATTCATCTATCCTCTCCCTCCTCTATCCATCCTTCTTTCAATCTATCTTTCGTAAAACAGAGAGTTACTTTCTAGTATTTGAAATTTGAGAGAAAAAGATGAGGTTATTGGTATGTAACTATTCAATTTGATGGCACCTGCATTTGGTCTACTTGTCTCCACCTTGGTACATCCTTCATTCCCAAGTAGCCATCAATGGTTATTGCATTAGTTCTATTGTTTCGGTATCTCAAGTTAGATGATGAGAGTGCCCAGTATCAATCTGCTAATCTCTTTTTTACTTGATGATTGCCAAGACATTTTCCCATTTCCTTTATCCTTACATATTCTTTATGAAATAGCTCTTTTTTGCATGAACATTGTTAGTGACACTCATTTCAATTGAATTTCTGGATTTTCTTCACGAGATGTGCCTAATTCATGAATTTTTAATCTAAAACTTTTGTTCATATCCCCAAAAAATAGACATAATTAAAGTTTTGAGACATTAGTCCCTGAGATACTATATTGTTTTTGCATTTGATGTTTTGTTTTTTCTGTTTCTACTGAAGTCCTACTTTCAAATCTCACGAATTAATTTATTAACAAAAACAAATCCATGCCATCTTTCCTTATAATGCTTTTTTATGTTAAGGTAGAAAAATCTTATGGGATCAGTTCCTTTATACATAAATTGCTGCAATATGGGTGCATTTTTCCTGTCCAAACCTTCAAATAGTGGCAGGATTTGCATTACTGAATCTTTATGGCATGCTTGATTCCTTCTGCATTTGTGAAGCAACAATTGTTTGACCTTTTCTTCTTTCTGATTACAGAGATTAAGCTCAAGCATGAGGTTAACAGTCATAGTTACAATCATACTCTTGCCAAGATACTTGTGGAATATGCTTCTGCTGTGAGTTATACCTTGCACAATATTTAATGATACACTGTATTATAAACACTGGTTATCTCAAATGACTCTTCAGTGCTTATATGGTTAGGATTTGCTAATTGGAAAATGAATGCTTTGACTCTTTCATTCCCTTAAATTGGCTGTATTTTCATTATATCCAAAATATGATATAATCCAATTACAATTTTTCTTATTTAGATATCCAAATTAATCAGTCTATATTTGCTCCTTTTTTTTTTTTTTTTTCCGGGGGGGTTTCTAATGTCCACATGCAAAAGCATCTTTCAGGTGTACATATCAGATCTTACTGAACTTTTTACATGGACCTGCTCAAGATGTAATGATTTGACGAAGGTAATGTTCTTGTAGTTATTTATTAATGTTGGAGGTAGTATTCTGCTAACTGTTTCACAAGATTGTTTATGCTATCTCTAATATTGGGTAGTTGTTGTATTGAAACAGGGATTTGAGATGATAGAATTGGTTGTTGATGTGCAGAGTTGCTTACAGGTGCAGTTTTATTCGATGATTGCTCACAGATGTCCATGTATATGCTCTCTAGCTACTGAATGAATGGAAGATGTTACATTAACATAAACAAACAATTAATGCAGGCATTTGTTGGAGTGGCCCATGATCTGAATTCTATCATTATTGCATTCAGAGGCACCCAAGAACACAGGTATGAATCACAAAATAGTTATCTATTACTCTGATGCATGGCAGTACAATTGTTAGTTAACCACAATAAGCATAACCATTAAGCCTTGTCCAAACCTGGCTTTTATAAACTTTGTTTCACCTATCAGTTCTATTAGTTGATACCTGCTGTGTTACTGCAAGCTTTGGCCAATACGTTCTCACAGTTGCCACCAATGTCAGCATGATATTCCTCATTCTGTATTTTGAGTTATACTTTATACACATCCAGACTATGAGTTTGTTTATAAGGATGGCAGCTGATGATGAATGCAATCTGGTTGGAGATGTACTGATGGAGCTTATTTTATTTTGCTGAAATCCTTGCTATCTCAGATTGTCTTGTGATGCATTCTGTAACATTATGCCTTCTGCAAAGAGTAGCTTGATCATTCTGATCCTGTTAACATGCATTTTGTGTGCCACAAGCTACTGTAAAATAAATAGATTGTTATTTTTTTTTGTGATGGTTCTCTCACCTTCTGGAAGTCCAATATACTCAATACGTCATCTTTATGGCTGCTGACTTTTTCTACCTCTATAATCATTTGGTGTTTTTTCTATATACCTATAAGTTTGCATCTTTTTTTTGTTTGATCAAGTTATTTTTTGTTTCTGACATTCTGAAAATGGCAATTTAAAGTATTCTCAACCAGCTATTCTATAGTATCTCTCTAGCATCAGCTATCATTAAGTCATTGAGAGCATTTAGAGATTCAAATAAGAATAAACACTGTAGATAATTTCTTGTTTTTATGTATGTTATTTGCAAATATCTATTGCTTCTTGGTATTCAAGACTGCTTTTTTTGGACTGACCATATTCTGGATTATTGCATTTCTACAGCATACGCAACTGGATTGAAGACTTGTTTTGGAAGCAGCTGGATCTGAACTATCCAGGCATGCCAGATGCAATGGTCTGTAACATTTTTATGTTTAAGGAAATGATTGACAGCTGTCTGGATACTAATATGAATCTCCATATTGTGCTATATGCTTGAAGGTGCACCATGGGTTTTACTTTGCTTACCATAACACGACTCTACGTCCTGTGATTCTAAGTGCTGTGCAAAATGCTAGAGAGTTATATGGGAATATCGACGTTATTATTACAGGTCATTCAATGGGAGGGGCTCTGGCTTCGTTTTGTGCACTCGATCTCTCTGTAACTACCATCAACTTCTGTTATTCATCTGTGTATTATTATTCATAGTCTATTCCATTCTACACCTTAAAAACTTTATGGTCATCATTCCCGTGTTTTGTGGAAGGAGTTTGCTAATTACACTTATTTTCATTCTAATAAATGCTGTAAATCTTGGATTATAACTGCACTTTTAGCTTAGCAATTAAATGAGATGCAAGGAAAATGATTTCATTGTCAACTTCCTTTATAGGTTAACTATGGAATGCAAGAAGTTCAGCTCATGACCTTTGGACAACCTCGTGTTGGCAATGCTGCTTTTGTATCCTACTTCATCAAACATGTACCACGTACTGTTCGGGTGACAAATGAGAATGATATAGTGCCACATCTGCCACCATACTATACTTATTTCCCTCGAAAGACATACCATCACTTCCCAATAGAGGTAACGCAATTCTCAAAAATTGAAATTTATAATTTTATTTTGTAAATAGTACAGGAAAGAATTGCAATACCTTATAAGTAGGTCTATGATAAAAATATTGTGTTCTCGCAATGTATTCAGATGATTGATGGCTTTTGTTTTTTCTTAAATCAACTTCGGGTCCGAATCTGTAACATGATTTCGTGCTCCTCTGGATGAAAAGCCATATCTAACACTCACCAAAGTTGTTTGATGCTTTTGTTTCGGTTTAACCCTTCTTCCAAGGTGTTGCATACAACTGACTCCCATCATCTGATGCAGCTTGGGTGGGGGTCAGGTTGGGGCAAGGGCCATTCCAAATCCCTATTCAGCCAACAGACAACCTTAGTCTTAACTGCACCTGAGCCGACCATGAACCCACATATTCAAACCCAACTCAAATCCGACTCAAATTCATATTTCAATTGGAGCACAATTTAAACTCAGCCAGTTTATGTTGGATTTCCTTGACTGATTCAGGTTAGAATGTCTAAGGATTTTGATCAGGGGGTGATGGTGTGCAAGAATCATGCTTTACATGGGTTTGTTCCTCTATGCTATATATGCGGGTCATTATGTGTTAGGTTATATTGTTAGCTGTCATAAAATTCTGGGTCAAGTCAGGTTGGTCAAGCCTTAAACCTGAGCCTGAAACCGGGATGGCATTTTCAGGTCCTACGGTAACTTGAGTCATGCCACTTTAAGTAGAAGTTTCTGAAGTGGCCATGCCACTTTAAGTAGAAGTTTCTCGCTATTGAGTGCTGATCAATTATCTCTCTTTTCACAACAATCAGAAACCTCGTCCATCTGTTTTTTCATTTTTACATCTTTTCTATATCATCCAAAATATGGTTTCCTTCATGCTCTATAGAATTTCAGGTATGGCTGCACGACACAGGAGAAGGAAACCAGACGTATGTGGTTGAGAATATTTGTGATGGTTCTGGAGAAGACCCAGCTTGTAGCAGGTGTATATGTGTCTAATTATATCCTTATCAATTAATTGCTGCCGAGCTCCTTGCTTACACTTTTTTTTTTCTTTTTTCTTTTTTCGAAAGGTCTGTGCGTGGAAACAGCATATCGGACCATCTTAAGTACTACGGCATCGAATTGGGGTCTGACAGTTCTGGCTCTTGTAAAATAGTAATGGATAACAATATTGGACAGTACCATACAGACCTTGGTGGCAGCATTATCTTGTCGAGGGATCCTACCACATCATCATTCTTAAAATCAAAGTTATCAACAGATGCACTTAGTAGCTCTGTATAGTATTCATTTACTTATTTTTGAATTGAGGCTCAAAAGATTTGGTAATTCTTTCCTCGCCCAAGGTCCAAGGGAAATTTGTGTATTCAATATGAATGGTTTTATCATTCTTTCATGGCCGCTGAGGGTGTATATATGAAATAACCTTGGTAACCATTGGAACTCCAGAATATATTGGTGGTCATAGTATTCTTACGTAAAATGTACAGCAAATTTTAACACTACTAAAGCTGCTTGATGGAACAGCATGGTTTCTGTTTTATTTTATAGTTGCTGTCATTGAGTGCTACAAATGATGAAATTACCCTTGTTTTCCACATTTTTTTGCTGATTGTTACACAGGCCGCTTTTAGTTCCTGAAAAGAAATGACAAAACCATGATCTGTTGTAATATTGTTCCAATTTTGCAAGGAACCAAAAAACTTGTGGTATGATTTTTTTTTAATTTTTTTTTTTAAAAAGCAGGGCAAGGTATGATACATGTATTCATATCTATTCTGGGATGGATGTTTGTTGTTTCCTGAAGGGAGAGTCTAGTTGGTAGTACTCAAATGGCTGATGGATGCAAAAGGGAATTGCCGTCAGAAAAATAGCATAGCTAATATTGGATTACAGGCATTTTTCAGATGTTATGTGTGAGCCAGATGGCCAACAGTCCTGCATTGTTTTAGCTCCCAAATCTGCAATATTTGAGACTTTAAACCAATTTGTCTTTTCAATAACTCAATTAGATCTAAGCAGTCTCAAATCTTGAAAACCCTTTTTCTTTTAGGCTATGAAGGGAAAAAGGCTTAACAAGTGGTTCAGCGTCATGGTGTATCAATGTGCTCAAAAGTTTCCTCCATCATGTCTAGCATTTGTTTAACATGCTTCCACCTATTGTAGATTGAGGTAGATTATCTATTAATAAAATGGCCAGTTTTATATCTGTATATTTAACTTATTTAATAAATAGATTGGATTTGAGTTGATAGATTTTTAATCTATCATGTATTTGATTCATCCTGTATCTTGTCTAATTTGATCTGATTGTCATCCTTATGTGTCACTCACAACGTTATTGTTTTGTCCATTTCACTAGAGAATATCCTTACATGACAGTCCCTCCTATGTGGCCGCCAAATGTTACAAAGGGGATATTGGTTAGGCCAACTAATATTTCACCTTATAACTAGCAAATGCCTTTCCTGCTGATGACTAACATGAAAAATGGATGATGTAATGGATTAAATCCCACAAATGCCTTTTGAATCTCTGGATTGATGTGGATTGGGTCAGCCTTCTACTATCGAGGAACGGTTCTCCTTAGGAAACTTGAAAAGGAAGTTCACACTCACTGAAGGTTTTCTAGTTGAGGAATCTCCGAGTTTAAGTCAATTGGAGCTTGAAAATAGTAGAAGAAAGAGAATGGTTGCTTTTGTTCTTTTGGAGAAGAACTTACTTAAGGGTTCCCTTTACTCCTCTTTGCATAGAGGGGAGTAATCGTGTGCTATTTTCAAATTTGGTAATAGAAATAGAGAATCCATGGCCATAAATCAGGAATCGTGGGTTGTTATTTACAGACGTCATTTGTGGTTATTAGATATATAATTTTAGTTCATGTGCCTGAGATTTTAGAAGATTTCGCTATGTCAACCTTTTTTTTTAATGGCACAATGGCTCGAAGTTCATCTTATGTCGTCGGTATGGATGTGACCCCAAAGTTGGTGTGCATTCAGATTCAGAGTCGGATTACAATTGATATTGGAAAATCATCTTGGCGGGATGATCTTGTCATCCAGTCTCCCATTCTTGATGTCCGAGAAGGTTCTTTGGTGTTGATGTAGCTTCCATATGAGTCAATGGTAATAGGTCTCAGGTGAATGCTCAGTTTTTTATCTAAGGTAGAGGAGGTCGAGATTGAGCGGTTGATTCCTCTCATAGTACTTTCCCTCCACTTCTGAGCTTGAAGTGATCTCATCACTTCAGGTGAAGAAAGTAGCTGGCTCACATGTTTGACCTGACATCGGCTCCTAATTGGAGTATTTAGTTTGCATTATTTGATGAAGAAAATTTTGGAGCTTCATTAATGCATCACTTCATAAATCTCATTGCAATAATGAGACGTGGGCAGCCCAAAGCATCGTGCCATAATGATTTGAAATAGTGATCTTGATGGTTATTTTTGGTCTTGTCATTGCTCATCATTTGTCAATCATCAGTAGGCTTTGAGCTGCACCTCATTGATCTACCTATGTGGCATAATCAGAGGGCTGGTGTGATAAAGAGTCGTACAATCTATTATCTCTAGTGCCCACAACATGATGGGATCCGACATTGTGATGCTCTAATTTGAGCTATTGATGGCCAATATAAATGGATCCTTTTCTTTTTCTCTTCTTCTATTTTCATAAATCATACATAATTTCAAAGAGTAATTATTTATTTTTAAAAATAAATTATAAAATATCTCAAAAAGATGGTTCATTACTTATCTTTGCAGAATACTGAATGGACAGATTAAGAGCATCTTTTAAAACCTATTATTCAAAATATATTCATCTGTTGGTCTTAAGCCAACTAATTTGGAGTCATTTATTTTCTTACTAGGATATTCCTATGCCAAATGTTCCTACTTGCCACACTGATAACATGCATGCTTCAAGCTTCTTAAGATAGGGTCCATCATGATTTTTACCGCAATATCCATAGGTCTCTACTCTCTTCTTCTTCTTAGTATTATTCTCTAAGTTTTCTCTTGATCACTTCGAGTTTCTGTTGGTCTAGGCCTCTTCCTATCTTCTCATTTTTGTTTCGATCTTTTCATATCTAATTTAACTTTCAAAGCTTATTCTAGTGCATTTTTATAGTTACTAAAAAGGTGAAAGGTTAAACGAGATTGAATTTTATATCCTAGACTGTAATACCCAGCATGGATATTAAAGCACAAAAAAAAAGAATGAAGAAGACTCCCATAGGGAGTCTTCTCCTTCCTCCCGATTGGCTCCTAATCAGAGTCGAAATCCATCTTGGGAAAGAGTGAAACTTCTCTCCACCAGTCCTATTTAAAGGGAAGAAGTCTTCCCTCTTCCCCCACCAAAGAATCAAGAGCAATCGACGAGAATCACCAGAGATTTCTCGCGAAAGCCCTTCACCATGTCTGCCTCGATTTCTTGCCACAACAGCCACTAGAGCTCGAGGTAAGCCCCGATTCCTCTTCCTCCCTTCCACCCATTCTTTTTCTTATCTGTGTGCACGATCGTCGGTGATCGGATTCATCGAAAAACTGAGATCAAAGAAACTCTTATTCCACCCCTTCTCTTTTGGCTATTTCCAACGTCAGAGGTCGTCACCAACCGCCATTTGGCTTCCTCCGAGCTGCAACGTCGCAGCCCCTGCTGCCGTCGGCCACCCGCCAGCAATCGTAGCCCCCAATCTGAGAAACAAGAAGGGATCTCACAGTTCCCTGTTCCGCTAAAAAAAACCCACGGGAAGAAGAAGGAAGAAAGAGAAAAAAGAAAAGAAAAGAAAGAAAAAGAAGAAAAGAAAAAAAAAGAGAAAGAAAGAAAAGAAAAAAAAAAGGAAGAAAGAAAAAAAAGAAATAGACTCTCTCTTTCCTCTTTTTCTTTCTCTAATTTTTCTCTCTAAAATTTTTTCTCTCTAAATTATTTCTCTCTCTTGATGGATTTTTCTCTCTCAAAGTTATCTTTCTAAGATTAGCATAGTGAAAGACTTCTTTTTGATGATTTTGATCGAGTTTAGTGAAGAGTCCAATCCTAAGTGAGATTTTGATTTGAAATTTGTTTAGATTTAATTTTGAATTAAAATTAATGCAAGAATATAATTTTGAATAATAGGTACTGAAGAATCTCCTAAAGGTTAATCGATCTGTTTGTTCAGTGATCTATAAAAGATAAGTAATGAATTATTTTTTCGAGATATTTTATATTTATTTTGTAAGCAAATATAATTATTCTTAGAATTATGCATGATTTATGAAATTATGTTTTGAACGAAAAGTGATTCTAAAATACTATGATTTATTGATTATGCATATGTTCAGTGAAAATTATGATATGTTATGATACAAAAGTATTTTGATACAGATCGAATTTATGCTCTCAGCCTAACTATATTTCAGTAGGCCCTGCCAATGGGGATTATACGTTGGTACTCAGTGGATCCTGCCAGTGGAGGTTGTGCGCTGGTATTTAGTGGACCCTGTCAGTGGAGGTTGTGCACTGGTATTCAGTAGATTCTACCAGTGTAAAGGAAAGGAAACAGTTTTTCTCTAGAATGTCCAGGTCGCATCTAAAAATTTTTTCTAATGTTCTACTTGTTTAAGGATCAATTTCTTATCTGAATCGTAGTGGAACCAGGGATCAAATCTCAAATTATCTGATATAAACCTTCACGGAGGCCTGGATATGCAGATCCTCTACTTCGCATGCACATCAGATACTGGAGGAAAGCAGGATGAACTTCAATCCGATTGACTTCGCAACTCAATCAATCAAGGGATGAGATGTGATGGTGTGACACCTCACACCAGCATGTGGGATGCCCAAGAAGGATCCACATCCAAGGAGAGGAGGCGGCAACAAAGGGAGAGATGTAGAAGATGAAGGATCTCTCTCTTCACATGCTTGGCTCTCTCTTTTTCTCTTCTCTCAATTTAATTTTTTTGCTATTCTATTCTCTTCTTTTATCTATAGGTAGAGACTCTCTCTATTTATAGATGATTCTCATGACCCAATGAGAGTAGAACTCTTTATTGTAGGACTCTTTATTCAAATTTGATTTGAATTGGTCCAATACTCATGAAAGAAGGACTCCTATATGAGATATAATTGCTATCACTTATGACATCTACTTTGCACCCACTCCCACACCCACTTGGGACGTCCCAAATAAGCACCAAACTAATTTTTGATCATGCTTCATGAGTGGATATTCTCGGTGCAAGTAGGAATACTCATATCTCATCCAAAATAGGTCTGATTAGAAATCCGATTCGAAGTCGGTTCGAAATAATTTCGAAAGGCTATCAATCCTAAACTCTTTAGTACTTTTATACCAAGTCTAACTTGGATTTTGGACCTATTTAAGTCTAATTAATTCAGATCTAATCTGATATTAATTAGTACTTAAATTCAATCTTTCATATGTTCCATGGATCATAGATAGAAATTGTTCATCCCCGGGATTGAACTTGAACCTCATGTGTAGTGCTAGCTAGACATAGTCAACTCTTCAATCCCATTTGATACATAACTTAATTCTCAATCAAGTTAACTTATATGTTCAATCAAGTCAAGTACTTTCAGATTGGACATATAAACATAGGTCAAATCCTTCCTACTTTGTCTGACTTGTGTGCGTGACTCCATAGGTTCAAACACTAAGCTGATAACACAGGAACCAATTCCTGCACTAATCGAGATACTATCTAGTAATGGTTTCTGATGTCCAGATAGGTCGAATTATCGTAAAAAAATATTTCAGAACCCATACACATAGTTACCGTATAATTCATCCTTTTGATCTTGGATGGTCTCAGGTTAACTGTCAACCGAGATTGCTTCATCCATATAGTATTTCAACCTTTCAAATCCATCTCATGGATTATCCTGATCAAAATTTTACTAAATTAAAATACAGTGATACATCAACTCTAATAATCCAGAGGGGTCAATCTCATCTTGATCCACACACAGACTTTGCAAGTACTTGACTGTACCCAGTTGCCTTTCGTCACTATATTAAAAATCCAGATAGTTCGGCATCAAAGCACAGTGAGTTGCTTGCAAGTCATTATGGTGATCTCAGGTCTGAAGGATATTTATACCCATGTGTTTCGCGAGCAGCTCTTGATAGCAGAACACTCAGCAAGTGAGTTACTTGTTCGGTGATGATGCACCCTTACATCTCACCTGTATGCCATTCCAGTGTCACCACACTCCTTGGTTAAGAGGACAACCAATCCATATAGCACACAACGATCTTCACTCGATTAACGTCATCGTTTTGTAATGACGTATCATTTGGTCGTAAATTTGTTTAAGAACTATACGATAAATTCTCTCTTTATCGTACACTAGCATAGTTCTAGGGACTTCATCACAGTACAAGAGTTCAAGAAAGATGTCACTTTATGATAAAAAATATCAGAATAACTATTATTCAATAATTAATAATTCATATAAAAGGATGAACTCAATCGTCACATGATTGATTTTAGGACATAATTTCCAACAACTCTCACTTGGGCTAAAGCCAATCGGGGCAGCATCTTATACCCATCTTCCATTTGAAGTCATCGAACTCTTTGATCCTGAGAGCTTTAGTGAAGGGGTCGGCTAGGTTCTCCTTTCTGTCAATCTTCTGAAGCTCGACATTACCTCGGTTCACGATCTCCGTACTAAGTGATAGCGGTGCAGAACATGTTTAGTACGATGGTGCGACTAGGTTCTTTCGCCTGAGCTATGGCACTGGAGCTGTCACAATACAGCAGGACAGGACCATCAATGAAAGGTACAACTTTCAATTCGATAATAAACTTTTGCAACTACATTGTCTCTTTTGCAGCATCTGATGCAGCAATGTATTCCACTTCGCATACAGAATCGACCACAGTACGTTGCTTGAAACTTTTCCAGCAAACAGCTCCTCCATTCAAGGTAAATACGTAGCCCGACACGCTTCTGCTGTCATCACAATTTGACTAAAAACTGAAATCAGTTATCCCACAAGTTCAGATCAGAGTCTCTATAGATAAGTCATTGGTCTTTAGTATTTCTCAAATACTTAAGAATTGCTTTTGCAATCTTCCAATGCTTCTCATCTGGATTTGACTGGTACCTACTCACTATTCCTAGTGAATAGGCCACATTCGGCCTCGTACATATTATAGCATACATGATAGATCCCATTGCCGAAGCATATGATATTTTACTCATGCACTCTCTCTCCTCAGGAGTTGTCGGACAATCCTTCTTGAAAAGAGTAATTCCATAGTCTATCGGAAGATAGCCTTTCTTGGAATTATCCATGTTGAATCACTTCAACAAGGTGTCAATGTACGTGAATTGGGACAATCTAAGCAACCTTTTAGATCTATCCCTATAGATCTTTATTCCTAGAATGTAGGATGCTTCTCCTAAATTCTTTATGGAGAACTGTGATGATAACTATAGCTTCACACTCTGCAAAGTCAGGATATCATTTTCTAGCAACAGTATATCATCCACATACAGCACAAAAAAAATGACCACAGAATCGGAAGCCCATTTGTAGACGCAAGGCTCCTCTGTTCCTAATGAAGTCATACGTTTTGATCACTTTATCAAAATGAATGTTTCAACTCCTCAATACCTGCTTAAGTCCATAAATTGACCTTTTCAGCTTACACACTTTCGACTCATCTGTGGATGTGAACCCTTCAGGTTGTATCATATATACCTTTTCTTCCAGCTTTTCACTAAAAAAAGTAGTTTTGACATCCATCTGCCAGATCTCATAATCTAAGTGTACAGCGACAGCAAGCATAATTCGGATGGACTTGAGCATTGCCACATGAGAGAACGTCTCATCATAGTCAATACCATAACATTGACGGTAATCCTTAGCAACTAGATGGACTTTATAGGTCTCTACCTTTCTGTCCGCTCTTCTTTTTTTCTTGAAAATTTATTTACATCTTATGAGTTTTATCCCTTCAGATGGATCAACTAGTGTTCAGACACTATTGATCTCCATGGATTTCATCTCGGACTTCATGGTCTCAAGCTATTTTTGAAAGTCGGGCCTTTGCATGGCCTCTATATAGGTGATCGGATCCTCATCATTCTCATCAAGTTCAATAGGATCACCATTTCGGATCAAAAAATCATAGTATCTATTCGGCTGACATGGTACTCTACTGGATCTCCTTAATGGTGCTTTTACTGGCTCCGGATTCGATTCACCAATCAAACCCAATTCTGTATGTGTCGATCCTTCCACCTCATGAACTTCATCAAGTTCAATTTTACAGGCATTAGCTTTTTCACTAAGGAACTTCTTTTCTAAAAAGATCGTTCGGCTGCTGACAAACACCTTTTGTTCTACAGTGAGGTAGAACTAGTACCCTTTAGTTTTCTTTGAGTACCCTACGAACAAGCATCTATCGGACTTGGGTCCAAGCTTATCTGTCTTTAAACACTTGACATAAATTGGACACCCCCAAACCTTAAGATGTGAGAGCACCGGCTTACATCCAGTCCATATCTCATATGGAGTTTTAATTAACAGATTTGCTGGGTACTTTATTCAAATATAGCAGGCAGTCTCTAAAGCATATCCCTAAAAGAATATTGACAGACTGAAAAAGTTCACCATGGATCGGACCATGTCTAACAATGTTCGATTTCTCCTCTCGGACACACCATTATGTTGTGGTGTTCCAGGAGGGGTCTATTGTGAAAGAATTTCATTCTCTTTCAAATATATCAGAAACTCACTGATAAGGTATTCACCTCCTCGGTTTGACCGAAGGATCTTAATACTCTTTTTAGTTTGTTTCTCTATTTCAGCACGGAATCATTTGAACATTTCAAATGATTCTGACTTATACTTTATAAGATAGACGTACCTATACCTCGATAGGTCGTCTGTGAATGTAATGAAGTAATAGTATCCTTCTCTGACACTTATGTTCATAGACCCACATACATCAGTATATATTAGACCTAGGACATCACTGGCTCTTTCATCTTTTCCTTTAAAAGGTAACTTAGTCATCTTATCAAGTAGACAAAATTCATAGGTAGGCAATAATTTACAATCATCTGTCTCAAAGACATATTCCTTGATGAACCTGTCAATCCTATTCTTGTTCACATGATCAAGCCTACAACGCCAAAGGTAGGATTTACTGACATTATCTATTTTGAGGCATTTACTAGGTGTGTACATTATACTAATAGACCGTGATATTATGTATATACCATATTTTAATTATCCATGCATAATTGTAGTATCATTCATAATGATATCACAAAAATCATCCTTTATTATAAACTTGTAATCAAGTTTGGCCAAAAGGCCTACAAAGATGACATTCATCATAAAGAAGGAACAATAATGATAATCATCTAACATGACACTACTGGACTCGAAGACAAGCTGCAAAGTTCCTAAGATCAGAACTGGAACAAGGCTTCCATCTTCAACGTTAAGGAATTGCTCACTCTTTCAAAATTTTCTACTTATCTGCAGTCCTTTCAACGAATTGCATATATTAATAGGACTTTCGGTATCCAATACCTAGGTAGTAGTATCACAAATAGAGAAATTATAAGGTGTTACATATAAATACCTTGTGAAGCAACCACTTGTCTTTTTCTTTTATTCTTAGGTCTGTTTGGATCAAGGATGGCTATATAAGCAGGATAATTTCTTTTTTAATAACCCAGCTTTTTACAGAAGAAGCACTCTGCCTGGCTCTTGTCAACTTTTAACGGTTTGCTCTGCCTGAGATCGACGGCACGGGATTTTTGTACCTTTTTCTTCTTTTCTCTCCTAGAAGATCGACGTTCTACAGATGAACCTCCCACTAAATTCACTGGCTCCTTTTGGAGCTGGTGATCCTTCTCAAAAGTCTGCAGTAATCCTAGTAAATCATGATAGTTTATTGCAGGCTTCGCCATTCTATAATAATTGAAAAAGGGTAGGTAGGATTTTGATAGCGAATTGAGGATAACATCCTTGCCTAACTGTTCATGCAACGGAAAGCCAAGTTTACTAAGATGTTTAATCTGCTCAATCATGTATAATACATGATCGGTGACTGAAGCTCTCTCTTGCATACGGGCATTGAACACTGCGCAGGAGATTTTATATCTCTCCGCATCCTCAGGGGTGCCGAAGGACTCATTCAACATTTGAATCATCTCCTCAGGCTGCGCATCCTCGAACTTACGACTAAGTTCATCGTTCATAGCTGTCCTCATCACGCAATGCACAGTCGTACGATTATTGAGCCACTTCATATAAGTATCTCTCGCAGCACGAGGAGCATTGGCTACAACTTCTTCAGGTACCTGATCCGTAAGGATATACAAAATCTTCTCGTGCTCCAACATGATCTTCAACTTTCGATACCAGCTATCGAAGTTGGATCCGATGAGCTTGTCACTGTCCAACAGCGAATAGAGGGATAGTGTGTTGGCCATAACTGAAAGAAAAAAATATTAGCCTATTAGTATATGAATTATTTTTTTAATCCCGAAGATATGGACTTTAGTCTAAAGGTCCTCTCACTATTTTTTGCGAATTAGTAGCCTCTACCTCCAACTCGAAGAATTACATTAATTTCTTAGCGGGTACTAGAATCCACAGGGACTGCATTCGGGCCTGAGTGTGGCTCGATCGATCCTGGTGCATCCATAGATAGATTCATAACAAATTGTTTCTCCAAACAACTTCTAGCATTGGGTTTTGCCCCAGACATCCCTTCAGCAGGCGTGTGGCACCTCCACTGAAAATTCTAGTTAGATCCAACCATTAACATGACACATCAAGTGCATCCAACAAATGAATGTCCAGACCCGAGTGTGGCTCGACCAATCTAAGATTGATCTGAAGGTACATCAAGATGGTCATATGATGAATGACAATTTCAATATGTAATAGACACCAGACGTGTGGTGCTTTCAATACCTATTTGGAATATTGGACTTATTATCACACACTTTAATGGGAGGCAATGACCAAGTTATCTTATAACTTTATCACTTTATGGATCTAATAATTTAGAGGATTCGATTTCATTGACCTGAGAATAAGAGAAGAAGTCGACCTGCAAGCTGTAAATCCTTCCACTGATTTCACCAAGTCATGTAAAGGATTAAACACAAATTGGTATAAAGACACCTAAATCAGTCACACTGATTCACCTTAATGACATGGGTCTGCACCAATCGACTAGTGACCTAATCAAAACATAATCTACCATGTTGGTCAGGTAAGTGAGATTAGCGGGAGGAATCTGACTTTAACTCATCGTAGACGCATCTAGGTGAATAGCTCTCAATTAAAAATTATTTGATCGAATTTGCCAAACTTATCTTAGACACCAACTGGTTAATTAGTTTCGATTTGGTGCACCAAAAGATTCGGACTTTACCACGGAGCCATGATCATGGTCCATTTATTAGGGTCAAACACATGGACTTGATCAAACTTCAATTATTAAGATTGATTTAGAGAAATACTGACCTAATCTAATTTAACACTTGATTAGATTTAATCAATATTTTTATTTGGTCCATATGTGCTCCTAACCCTAGGTCTAACCCATTAAAAGGATCTGATTGATGCTAATCCTTTGCTCATCATATTATGTGGTGCCTTAATGATTTTTAATTCTCAATTCTAGATCATTCAAACTTAATTCAAAATTAAGTGTGTGAAACGTGTGTTTCGGTTTATAGAACTATTCTACAAGGGTTTCAAGTGAAGCATACCATATATTTTAACACATGAAAATAATTTTCATAATATGTTTAACAATTAAACATACATAGGTATGATCTAAACTTCATTCATACATCTCATGTATCATGACAACTTTTAGATCAATACCAATTACATCATATTTAATATGTAATTCAGATCTAAAATAATTTTATATCTGAATTTTATCTTATTATAATGAATCATAAATTACTTTAGATCTATACTAAATATATTTATGATTAAAATAATACATAAAAGTCTGTTCATTTTTTTTTTCATGAAATTGGATCACAATAACACCCCTACATGTTATAAGAAAACTCATCGAATAGGTAAAAGAGATATTAATATCTTCAATCTCTTATGACCAGACGGTCTGATGATCTCATCAAGCCGAGTACTAGGCTACTGAGATCTAAAATCTAATTTCATATATAATTACATCAACATGTAATTATTGACAAAACTATTTTATGTCATGAACATATCTTTGATCTCATCAATTATGTTCTTCATCTAATCCAATTAGATTTAATATATCATATACATCATATCAAATCTAAAACTTATCTTATACTAATTATAAAATATCAATTTTAGATTTGATATCAAATATAAACATAATTAGATACAAATATAAATGCATAAGGAATTAATTTTTGATAAAATCTATTTTTACACAGTGCTGAATTATGATAGGATTCAGATCTAAATATCCATCAAAATGGATCCAATTTAAATCTAAAATAATTCTCACTTCATAAAAAAAATAATAAAATTAAAATTTTATTAAAATAAATTTAAAATAAATTTTTAATTCATATTATTTTTCATCAAAAATTCAGCAACAACAGAATTATGTTATAACAAATTTATAACAACCTCAATCAACCATTGATTAGGCACCTCTAATCTAATCAATATCAGATCAGAAATTTTATATAAATAGATTTAAATGAGATTTAATATTTCATAAAAAATTTTAATTATATCTCATATAAATAATCATAAAAAATTTTATTTTGCATGCACATATTTCAGACCTATTCTGATACCAGTTAAAGGGAAGGAAACAGTTTCCCTCCAGAATGCCCATGTCGTATTTAAAAATTTTCTCTAATGTTCTACTTGTTTAAGGATCTGTTCTACTTATTTAAGGATCAAATCTTTACCTGAATCATACTGAAACCAGGGATCAAATTTTAAATTATCTGATATAAACTTTTGCGAAGGTCTGGAGCAGGAAAGTAGGAGAAACTCCAATCCAATTGGCTTCGCAACTCAATCAATCGAGGGATGAGATGTGATGGTGTGACACCTCACACCAGCAGGTGGGATGCCCAAGAAGGATCCACATCCAAGAAGAAGAGACGGTAACAAAGGGAGAGATATAGAAGATGAAGGACCTCTCTCTTCACACGCCTGTCTCTCTTTCTTTTTCTCTTCTCTCAATTTGATTCGTTTGTTATTCTATTCTCTTCTTTTATCTATAGGTAGAGACCCTCTCTATTTATAGATGATTCTCATGACCTAATGAGAGTAGGACTTTTTATTCAAATCTGATTTGAATTGGTCCAATACTCGTGAAAGAAAGACTCTTACATGAGATATAATTGCCATCACTTATGACATCCACTTTGCATCCACTCCACACCCACTTGGGACATCCCAAATAAGCACCAAACTAATTTTTGATCATGTTTCATGAGTGGATATTCTTAGTGCAAGTAGGAATACTCATATCTCATCCAAAATATGTCTGATTCGAATCTAATTCGAAGCCGGTTCGAAACAATTTCGAAAGGCTATCAATCCTAAACTCTTTAGCATTTTTGTATCAAGTCTAACTTGAATTTTAGATCTATTTAAGTCTAATTAATTTACATCTAATTTAAAATTAATTAGTACTTAAATCTAATCTTTCATATGTTTCATGGATCATAGATAGAAATTATTCATCCCCGAGATTGAATCTGAACTTCATGTGTAGTGCTAGCTAGACATAATCAACTCTTCAATCTCATTTGACCCATAACTTAATTCTCAATCAAGTTAGCTTATATGTTCAATCAAGTCAAGTACTTCCAGATTGGACATATAAACATAGGTCAATTCCTTCCTACTTTGTCTGACTTGTGTGCGTGACTCCATAAGTTCAAACACTAAGTCGATAGTACAGGAACCAATTTCTGCACTTATCGAGATACCATTTAGCAATGGTTTTCGATGTCCAGATAGGTCGAATTATCACAAAAAAATATTTCAGAACCCATACGCATGGTTACCGCATAATTCATCCTTTTGACCCTGGATGCTTTAGGATGGTCTCAGATTAACTGTCAACTGAGATTGCTTCATCCATATTATATTTCAACCTTTCAAATCCATCTCATGAATTATCCTGACTAAGGCTTTACTAAATTGAAATACAGTGATACATCAACTCCAATAATCCAGAGAGATCAATCCCATCTTGATCCACATACAGACTTCGCAAGTACTTGACTGTACCCAGTAGCCTTTCGTTACTGCATTAAAAATTCAGATAGTTCGACACCAAAGCACAATGAGTTGCTTGCAAGTCACTATGGTGACCTCAGGTCTGAAAGATATTTATACCCATATATTTCACGAGTAGCTCTTGACAGCAGAACGCTCAGTAGATGAGTCACTTGTTCAGTAATGATGTACGCTTACATCTATGCCATACCAGTGTCACACACTCTTTGGTTAAGAGGACAACCAACCCATATGGCACACAACTACCTTCACTCGATTAATGTCATCATCCCGTAATGACGTATCATTTAGTCACGAACTTGTTTAAGAACTATACGATAAATCCTCTCTTTATCGTACACTAGCATAGTTCTAGAGACTTCATCACAGTACAACAGTTCAAGAAAGATATAATTTTATGATGAAAAATATCAGAATAACTATTATTCAATAATCAATAATTCATAAATAAAGATAAACTCAATCGTCACATGATTGATTTTAGGACATAATTTCCAATACAGTGGGGGTTGTGCACTGGTATTCAGTAGATCCCGTTAATGGGGGGTTAAACGTTAGTCATAGTCGAGGTTGTTGAGTTATGAGTGTTTTGATTCGAATTGAATTTATGATTATATTATATATGAATATTTGAAGAAAAGATTGGATTTACATTGAATTAACATAAAATATATTCTTATGTTTATTCACAGTATTGTTCTTAAATATTACATAATATCTGAAATGTCTAGTTGAGATATTTATTACTTATTGGGCTATCTCACTCATTACCTTTCTTTTTATTTTTTTTAGATTCAGATAATTAATTTCGAGCATGGGTAATAATATTGGGATAGAGCTTTTAGAGACGAGATTTAGCATTGTCAACTTCATTGAACTTAAATTTATTATTTTATTTTTAGTGCAAATTTATTGGATGTAAGATATTTGATTTAGTTACTTGAATTAAAGTTGAATAATAATTATTTAAATTTTATTCTGTTATGATGCGTTGGTATCGTGATGAGATGCTTTGCATGCTTATTGAGAGAGTTTTTCATAAGTATGCGACGATTGTCATGACCTCTGACTCGCGATCTCGGATCGAAGACATGATAATTAATATGGTATCGGAGCATAAGTAGATAAACTATATGACACATAGAATCTGACAAGGGTGCAGATGGATAGATACTAGGGACATTGGGACAATGACTTATACTGAACATGATATAATTTAGAAACTTAAATTGACATAAGTGTACTAGTGGACTAAATCAGAGTGCAAAATGGAAGCATAGTGGTCTGAATTATTTTCAAATTGATCAGAACAGTAATTTGATTTGATATATATTATGATGAAAGATTCAATTTTGAAATTAGAGGATGACATGATTTAATGTAAAAGTAATTTGAATTTTTGAGGACTTAAGCAGAAAAAATTTTGAGGACGAAATTTTTTTAGACGAAAAGAATGTAATACCTAGCACGGATATTAAAGCATAAAAAAAAGAATGGAGAATCGGAGTCGAAATCCATCCTGGAGAAGAGTGAAACTCCTCCCCACCAGTCCTATTTAAAAAGAAGAAGTCTTCCCTCTTCCCTCACCAAAGAATCAAGAGCAATCGACGAGAATCATCGGAGATTTCTCGCGAAAGCCCTTCATTGTGCCCACCTCGATTTCTCGCCACAACAGTCGTCGGAGCTCGAGGTAAGCCCCGGCTCCTCTTCCTCCCTTCCATCCCTTCCTTTTCTTGTCTGTGTGCACGGCCGCTGGCAGTCGGATTCACCGAAAAACTGAGATCAAAGAAACTCTTGTTCCGCCCCTTCTCTTTTGACTATTTCTGGCACCGGAGGTCATCACTGACCTTCGTTTGGCTTCCTCCGGGCTACACCGTCACAGCCCTTGCTGCCGTCGGCCATCTGCCGGTAGTCGTGGCCTCCAGTCCAAGAAACAAGAAGGGACCTCACGGTCCCTTGTTCTGTCAAAGAAAACCCACGAGAAGAAGAAGAAAGAAGAAAGAGAAAAAGGAAAAGAAAAGAAAGAAAAAGAAGAAAAGAAAAGAAAAAAGAAAGAAAGAAAGAAAGAAAGGAAAAAAAAGAGAAAGAAAGAAAGAAAAAAATAGACTCTCTCTAGTTTCTCTCTCCACTTTTTCTCTCTAAAATTTTTTTCTACATTATTTCTCTCTTTTGATGGATTTCTCTCTCTCAAAGTTATCTTTCTAAGATTAGCGTAGTAAAAGGTTTCTTTTTGATGATTTTGATTGAGTTTAATGAAGTCCGATCCTAAGTGAGATTTTGATTTGAGATTTGTTTAGATTTAATTTTGAATTAAAATTAATGCAAGAATATTATTTTGAATAATAGGCATTGAAGTATTTTTTAAAGGTTAATCGATCTGTTCGCTCAGTGATTTATAAAAGATAAGTAATGAATCATCTTTTTGAGATATTTTATATTTATTTTGAAAGTAAATATAATTATTCTTAAAATTATACATAATTTAAGAAATTATGTTTTGAACGAAAAGTGATTCTGAAATACTATGGTTTATTGATTATGCATATATTCAGTGAAAATTATGATATGTTATGATACAAAAGTGTTTTGATACAAATCAGATTTATGCTTTCAGTCAAACTATATTTTAGTAGACCCCATCAATGGGGATTATCCATTGGTACTCAGTGGATCCTGTCAGTGGAGGTTGTGCACTGATATTCAGTAGACCCTACCAGTGGGGATTGTGTGCTGGTATTTAGTGGACCCCGCCAATAGGGGTTAAATATTGATCATAGTCGAGACTGTTGAGTAATGAGTATTTTGATTCGCATCGAATTTATGATTATATTATATGTGAATATTTGAAGAAAAGATTGAATTTACATTGAATTAATATGAAATATATTTTTATATTTATTCACAGCATTGTTCTTGAATATTACATAATATCTGAAATATCTAGTTGAGATATTTATTACTTACTGGGCTATCTAGCTCATTATCTTTTTTTTTTTAATTTTTTCAGATTCAGATAATTAATTTCAAACGTGGATAATAATATTGGAATAGAGCTTTTAGAGGCGAGATTTAGCATTGTCAACTTTATTGAACTTAGATCTATTATTTTATTTTTAGTGCAACTTTGTTAGATGTAAGATATTTGATTTAGTTATTTGAATTAAAGTTAAATAATAATTATTTAAATTTTATTGCTTTGTGATGCATTGATATCGTGATGAGATGTCTTGCATGCTTATGGAGAGAGTTCTTCATAAGTATGCGACGATTGCCATGACCTCTGGCTCGCGATCTCAGGTCGGAGGCGTGACATAAATCATACTCAAATCTATTTTATTTTATCTTTATATAGAGGGAAATAATTGTGCATTACCTTCAAATTTAGTAACGGAAGTGGAGAATCCATGTCCACTAACTTAGGGATCATGAGTTATTGGTTGCAGGCATCATCTATGGGCGTCAGATATATGATTTTAGCTCACATGCCTAATATTGAAGGGAATTGCTCGAGATTCTGGAAGATTTTGTTGGATTAACTTTCTTTCTTAATAGCCCAATGGTTTGAAGTTCATATCTTGTCAGCATGGATCCAGCCCCAGGATTGGTGTGCATCTGAGTTCATGGTTGGATTACAACCAATGTTGGGGAATTATCTTAATGAGAGGATTTGTTCGTCCGGTCTTCTATTCCTGACATCTGAGGAGGTCCTTTGATGTTGATGTAGATTTTATATGAGTCATTGATAATGGGTTCGAGGTGAGTGCTTGGTCTTAAGCTGAGGTAGGGGATGTTGAGGTCAGGTGGTTGATTCCCCCTATAACATATACCATCAGAGGTGGCCAAGCATCAAGGCAAATTAACTCTTACTCAAAATGTGGTTCACCGAGGGAATCATTGGGGTTGGCTATTGAATCTTGCTAGGATCCCTCCTATCATATTTATCATTATCCTTGACCAATAATTCGATGGAAATATACACATCTAGAGAAGTGCACTTATATTGAGCTTCAAAATAAACTTCATATGCCAACCATATCATGGGTTACATGATTATTTAAGATATTAAATAAAACATGAACAAAAATGCTAAACAGTGAACTACAAGAAATTTAGAATAGTAATGAAAATGACTTACCCATGCCACTAGAATATTGTGCTCCCCAATAGTCCGGGCGTTGTCAATTGCTATGCACTCCATAATCAATTCAAGGAAGAGCACCAAAACTATAGTCAGATTTCAGCATCAGTTGCCCCATCATAGCATGTTCAAGAGCACAATAGATTCTTGTTACCAATTAACAGGGACAAGTTTTGCATGCCTAAAGTCAGACAGCATAGTAGAATTTCCTTTATCAAGTAGAATGTTTGATGATTTGAAATCTCTGTATATAACTGGAGAGTTGGCCTTATCATGAAGGCATTCCAAGCCTTTAGCAACAACAGCTGCAATGTTCATCTGTATTTTTGAGTTGAGGGTCTTCTTGTTACAGTTTTTTATTTTTGAAATCTCACCTTTTCCTTTTATCTGATAGAAGTAGTTTCGCTTTGAAACTTTGACAGGTTGCTTCCTCCTATGAAGAGATGCTTCGTATCCACTTCTTACTGGTTAAGAGGAAGCCTGAGATTTTGACCGACTACATTCTTATAGGAAAAGTCACTTCTTTTTAGTGGCATTTGCATGCATGGTGATCTAAATGGGATCATCAAGATGATTTTAGATCATTAGTGATTTTTCATATCCTGAGATAATCATCCCTAATAATCTAAGATCATCAAGTTTGCTATGCTATGTTGTAGTGATTAAAAATTTTTGCATATCTATGAGTAATCTGTTTAGTATTCCAGAAAATTTAAGACCATTGACCATATAATACTAAAACTATTTATGATATATTTTATAAAAATATATTTATTAATTATATTAAATATATTATAATAAAATATTAATAAATCTATTAATATATTAATTCTTAATATATTACATAAAAATACATTACATTAAATATTATTATCTAATTAATACTTTTATTTATCCTTATAATATATTATGTTTAATATTAATATTTATCTTGATTAGGAAAATAAGACAAATAGAAGTCATATATTAAATAATTTTATTACATAAATTACAATAATATATTTCTACTATAATTTAAAACTATCATTGAATAATAATATGATTAATTTAATAGTATAATATAATGCAAATATAATGTATATAATATTGATATAATATATAAATGTTATATTGATATATCAATTTTTTTTGCTGGATTGAGGGGCATTTTCATCCTTAAATCTCAGCCCAAAATCATTGCTTTGGGATGATTTTTGGATGTCCGATCGACGTTAAGAATGGGTATCCTATTATTATGTTGGGTGGTGGTTTGAGGAAGGGTGTTTTGAGATCAATGCTACATAAGATTATCCTGATACAACCAAATACAATGATCTCATTATCTTCATCGACATTATCTTTGATCTTCGAATGATTACCCCATACCAAATGCTTCCTTCACTTCTATAAATACTACATACTTCGACTAATTTAGATGGCTATACTTTCTCTCTTAAAACCATATTCTCTCTCTTACAATCTACTCTCTCTCTCTCTTACAAGTTATCAGGTGCAGATATTGGTGTGCTATATTTAGGATGTAGCCTAAAGTGTAGAAGTGTGTGGATTTTATATCTTGAAGATAATAATCTCTACAACATCCATCTGCATAGAAAGAAATAATTGTTGTATGCTTAGCCCATATTATTTCTACTTTTACAGGTTTTTTTTGCGCTTGATACGGGAAGCCGGTCAGGTGGAATATCTGTAAAAGGATGACATATATGATCTACATACTTGAATTTAAAGGGCAAATAAATACTCCAACATTATCATATATTACTCAAATTCCAAGACTTATAAAATGATATTTTGTTCCATACAGCTAAGAGCATCACAATGATGCATAGACTTCAAGATATTCTGTTAAGAGAATTTTAAAAAGAAAATTCAGGTGATCTGAGCAACTTCCTCATTATAGAACAAAAGCAAAAGCGAGCTTAATTTGGGTAACATACACAGTCTAATGCACAGCATTAGAATTATTCTATTGTTTCGTTTCGAGCTTGGCTGTTGTAGCAAGAGTCAGAGTGCCATTACCAAGGTGAAGGGGCATCACCCTGTCAGTGAATCTGCTAGGCTTTCCACAATGAATACAACCAGCACCAAGGAGGAGCATTTCATGAGCTTGGCTAGCATAGCTTCTCCATCTCGCTTCCTCCAGGGTTGTTGTTGAGCTCATTGACTGCGGGATAAGCAGACCAAGGTCACAAAGGAGCCTCCTCGTAGTGTGATGCTGACATATCCCGATGTTTGATCGAAATTAAGTGAAAGATGGAGATTTAATTCTCATGGTTTGGTCCAAAATTAATGTAGTCGCTTTAGGAAGTTGGACTTACTGTACAAGAACTATAACAAGAGACTGATGAAGTATCAAAAATTTGCAACCCGATAGCGCGAAACCAATGAAAAGAACAGCATAAGGAGAAGAATGAGTACACATACAAGAGAAAAGAGAGTGAATTCAGTAAAAGAAGAGAGAAGAAACTCTATAGAGAAAACCGAGCTGATGAACAAAAGCTTGGATGAAATGCTTAAAGAAAGACTTCGGTTTGTGGTGCATTTGAGCCACAAAAGCGAAGCGCATGGCAAATTTTTAAAGCGAAGATATGAGAAAGGAAATGCTTGCCGGATATTTTGGTGTATGCCAAGAGTGTCCTTCCGTGCTCATTGCTTTGAAAGTGACTCCGGCTTACTTCTGCTTGTATTATTGGTGAGTCGGGAGTTGGTTTTGTCAACTTGCTCTTTCAACTGTATTCAAAGATCTTTTTCACCAAAATTCGATGTAGAAGCAATGGAGTATAGATTATCTCAGAGATTGCATCAAACTAAGGTTTCAATGGCAAAAGTGTCCTCATCTTTCATGCATGCAAGTGATAGGATTTCCACTGTCTTTTACCTTCCTACAATCAGCCAAGACGCCAATTGCTACTACTTTGAGATGTGCAATTGCAAATGCATGCTTCAGAATTTCTTGACAAATGCTTTGTATCTAGTCTTCAAAGAAAAAAAAAAAAAAAAAAAAAAAACAATAACATGATTCTGCAGCTAAGAAACAGTCTTTAAGGGGATGAAAATATTATCATTCCACGTTATGGATTTTGCAAGTTTTTGCCCCCAAGCAGTTTCTAATGCATTATGTGTATGGTACAAGTGGAGGGTTTTAGAGCTTTTTGTTTCATGGAACTTTCCTTCCTTTCCATTAACGTACTGCATTTCATATTCTCAATGACGTTGTTTCTCTGACATTATTTATGATTCACCGTTCTTGATTCTTCTGGAGGCTAGAATATGAATTGTAGTGGGCTACCTTAGATAATATCCAAGTCACAGAATGTTGGTTTTTGGTATTGGTAGATCAGGCTAAATTTGGGCAAAGTGGAACCCGAAAAAGGCATGTAGTGCAGTGGTGGCACTTGTGGTGGTAGTGATTTCACTTGTAGTGGCAACGTTAATCAGAATTTAACATGTTTTATATTATTCTGTCTTTAATTCCCATAACTGGAAAATTAATGCTCCTATCTATAAATCCATTTTAAAGAAGAAACAACTCATTTTATAAGAGAAATTGTACTTAATTCTTGGTTTCTATTTTTTCTTACTCTTGCAGGCTATTTCTACCTGCAATTGAATGGGGACTAAAGACAACCTGCTAGTATTTTTTTCTTTTTTCTCTTTTTCTTGAGGAAAAGGCCTAATAATTAATGTTTAGTATGCTATAGAAAAAATTCAGATGCTATTTGAAAATATCGCTCAAAAAAATAATGGTAAAAGATGCAAGAATGGAGTAGGCTTCTCAGGAACCACATAACTATCAACATCAACCAAGTCTCAATACTGTTGTGAAAATTCTAGTTATTAGATCAGCACAGAACTAGGTCAACCTCAAATTATGCTTTACGGCAATGTATTGGATATGTCCTACATTATGTGAAGGAATTGATACCCTACAAAGTAAAGAAAGTCCACGCATGTTTCCAACTTGAATCTCCCATCTTACATTTTAATCAAAGAGCATATATCACCTCTTGCCAATAAGGAATGGCTTGCATTTATTCCATAATGCATTCCTTCAGGTTGTATTAGATGACTCAAGGCAAAAGATTCTTTTTTGCATCCGTCAATATGTATTAATTGGCTTGTTTCTGGTGAACAATGGGCAGCACATTGACAAATACCTGCAATTCAAAGGGAAAAAAAAAATGAAGTGTCTTTTCGCAGAGGGAAAGGAGAAAGAATAAATTTTTGCTAATTTTCTCATCAGCGCATTATATTCCATCTTAAAGAAAGTTAGATGATCGATCTGACCAGCAAGAAGAAAGAATTCTTTCAACATGCTCAACTTGAATTTTTTTTTAAAAATAAATTAGAAAAAGATAAAAAATTATGAAAGTAGGGTTTATATTCACTTTTCTTTTATTGATGATCCATGTATATCATAAACTAATATATAGTGATAGTTGGAAGAGCCCTTTAGCATGTACATGTTGCGAAGCATAAGTGCACGTAGAAATTAATGGATTTCCTGCAATATTACAATTGAAAGATGGTCAATTATTCAAAATGGATTTTCTCAAAAAATAATTATAAAAAGAAAGACCATCTATTTGATCAAAGACAGATTTAACATAATTAGCCTCAGCTGATCAAGATGGATGACACAAAAAAAGCTGCTCAAGATGGTTAAATTATGATTATTTGTGCAAGGCATATTTAGTCGTTGGAAAATGAACAAGCTAAAATATAATCCACTTGAGTTCCTTCAAGCTTGAAGTTGACCCAGGCATCATTTAAGACGCACTCTATAGCTGAAGTAATTATGTGCAACTACCTTGCATTGTTCACTTATCCACAACTTAAAAATACACTTGAATTAGACAACATGGCAGCTAATGTGAATGTGACAATAAAAAAATTGTTAGTTTTTTAAAAAATAAAAAACTTGTCATGCTGTGTACAAATAATTTTGTAACTTTGATAAGGTGCTAATGGATCATTTTTTACTCGTTATTGGAATCTTAGGTTTGTGTTTTCCCTTCTCTCTTCTCTATGAGATGGCTGATCATACTTCATGGTCTATTCTCCTTTTCTGTTCTTAACTTTTTGGAGCAAACGTAGCGTATTCTTCATGCATCTTATCCATGTGGAGACTGTCAAAGTTACTTACAGAAAACAATAAGATTTCATGGTCGGATCGCTGCATCTCAGACTATTGTTTGTGAGAGAGTTGAGATGATGTCGTATTGATGTGGACAAATAGGTGGTGGGTCTGATCTTATTCCTCCATGAGAGATAGAGAGATACCCAACCAAGGATAAGGGAAAGGGAAGCCTTGGGAAGTGATTAATTTGAACATAAGCTTTCCAAGTGGAAAGTGGGGCAATCTGAGGTTCCTCAAAACCAACTCGGTTTTGGAATCAAACTCTCCTCTTGTTTATAGGATGATGATTTGACCAACACGAACATGATACTTGATGTCGTCGATCATTTATGGATCGCCGTACAAATTGTTGCCTTCATATCATTGTGGTCATGTTCTCCTTTCCAATCCACTTATAGTAGAATAACGTAATTTAAAAAGGAATAGTTGACTAGAGACCAAGGTGTCTTGCAAGACATCGGCAATGCCTAATGACGAGATCATAAGTACAATCATACATAGCAAACCTTAACATTGGTTTATGAAAGACCATTATTGTATGACATGAGCACATGCATATGTACATGTATATACACATACACACATATACATACATACATGTAGATCAATGTTTGCTGCTACAATTATATATGTGAGACATACTGGAGAAGGTTTGGATGTCCGACATGCATCATAGAGCATGTAGCCTTTCATTTCAAATCAATTAATCAAAAATAAAGGTCTTGATGATACATATATGCATGTATTCCATATAGAATGGAGGGTAATTCGCTGTTGTTGGAAATAGGTTGGATGTTTGACATGCATCTTGGAGCAAGCAAGCAATTAGGTATTTTATTTTGAAATATATAGATCAGTAGCTGACATACGAGTAGGCACACAAGTGATCCTTGATCCTTGATCATTAGTATCCTTTCGGGTGATTGAGATGAGTTGATTATGATGGTACAGTAGAGTTAATTGAGTACAAATGGCTTACTAATTTGTAGTGGACTCATAGGATGCATCGAACCTATATATATATTACCATCAAGGGTAACAAAATTATGCTAAAACTTATATCTTATATCCTTTTGATCATCCTAGAACTTAGAGGACTACAACAAATGTCTTTGTTTGTTAATTAAGCAGTCAAGGAATGGTATCCTAAGAGCTTGTGCATGGTTTTTGTTCATATCTTCAACATGGCCAACCAAATCGATGGTTACATTAATCCGTATCTATCTCATGCCAAGTCTCCCCGGCCATTTGATTTTTCTGGACCCGTGTTGTCACTAAGGACCTCTTCACATTTTGCATCCACATATATACTCAAAAGAAAAAAAAGGGAAGGTGATGTCAAACCTCGGCATCTCATGCTGATTCTAACAATAAAAAGAGGATTCAAACCTTATCAAGATACAAGGGGCATTTTGGCATCAAAAGTTGACAGTGGAGTTGCCTCCAAATATTCTTAACCCCATGTCCATAGCTGAAAAGAAACTTTGACAGTATCCAATTCCGTGATCCTTCTTGATTTAAGCCAAGCTGTGGCAGTAGAGTTTGGACAGGCATTTTGTATACACATCAAATTTATCCAGGCTCATCCACTTTTCCCATTTCATCTCTTGAAAAAAATTACAATCTCACACACTTTTAGGCCTATATAAACCTGTCATCCATAAGAAGTCCACCACAATTGGTCAAGCGTTTGGCTTTTGTCCTACTCTTCAAATTCTCAAAGTCTCCAAGGTTCCCACTACTCAGAACTTTTGAAATCCAACCACATTTTGTGCTGACCATTAAGCACTTGAGGTCCATCTTTCGCCAAATTTTGCTTCAAGTTTTGGGATGGATATGGTGATGAAGTTAGCCTCTCAGAGAGCCGTGGTCATCTTCAGCACAAGTTCTTGCTGTTTGTGCCACGCCGTCAAGAGGCTCTTTTTGGAGCTTGGTGTCAACCCTGCAGTCTATGAGCTGGATGAGGACCCTAGAGGGAGAGAGATGGAGAGAGCACTTACACGACACCTGGGCCGCAGCCCTCCGGTGCCGGCCGTGTTCATCGGTGGCAAATTCATCGGCTTCACCGATAGGATCATGTCCCTTCACCTCGGTGGCGAGCTAGTCCAGTTGCTTCGAGATGCAGGTGCTATCTGGTTGCACAAGTCTTTGAAATAATTAGCTAGCTTTGATACCATGGAAGAGATGTCCTTAAGCGAGTCTATGCAGTAACTTGTATAGTAGGATGAGCTTGAAGTAGCACAGCGGTTTTTCCCTTTTGTTCTCAGCTGGGGATGTATCAAAAATAAATTGTAGTGATTGGCCATGTATAATTAATTATCTTTATGTAAATTATGTCTCCTTTAGAAGTAAAACTATATATGCATAAAGATAATATCTGTCCAATATTGATTCCCAGCTCTTTCTTGGTAGCAAGAAGTGGAGCAGTTAATTTTGGTTTGATATAATATAATCAAGACTAAGAATAATGGTCTTGCTCACGGGTGAGGAGTTATGCTTTCACGTAGGGGAATGTATTTGTCATGTTGTGATAGTAGAATGAGACACATAAAATGATGCACCTTCTATCCTAATGTGGTTTTGTTGCATATAATTCTATTCTCCTTTATCCAAATGGCTTGAAAGGAAAAATTATTTGTATATATAATCCAAGATAAAGGAAAAAATAATGATAACAATGATAATTGATCACTTATTATTATTATTATAGCATAAATAAAAATAATCATGAATTATCAATTTTTATAGAGCTTATAAGAAAAATTATATATATAAATATAGGCATACACAGAAGTTAACTTTTAAAAAAATAATAATAAATATTTGAAAAATCATAAATGATAAAATAAAGCATGTCCATTTTTTATATTTATTAACGTAAAAAGGATTTTTAAACAAATGATGATTAAAATATAAAATATCATAATGCATATCCAATGACTACTCCATGATCTGAATATATGTGAATAAGTAAAAATAAACTTCTCGTGCATAATCATTGGTACGAATCATAGGTTATAAAATTTTCTTTTGAAATTTTTTTACTGGATATCATGGTTTATTACTAATATATAATTGGTACTACATATTTGAATAAAATATCATGAATAAAACTTTTAGGATGCTTGCATATGCCACTAAAAATGAGATTTTTATTACATTTCTTAAAAATACAAATTTTTAACATTAATTTTAGATGGTAAATAAGAAAATGCCAAAAAATATTTGGAAATATATTTAAATCTTGTTTTTACTTATAATAGCACTTACAAACATAGATGATAACTCTTTTTATTGTAGTGACACTTAAACAAAATGGCTAATTTTTTTTTATTTTCCTTTTCTTTCCTCACATTTGTATTCCTGAAGTGGTTTTTCTCTTTATTTGATGTGTTTGGACATTATACATCAACATAAGAGTAATATGTAGAATTTGGATGAGTTGGTCGCCCTTCCTAATTAATTCATGTTAAACTTGATCTAGACCTCACGTTTTAGTTGAGCAGCAATCTTGACCTAGTCTCGATCTGACCCATTTAATTTGGTTAGTTGGAGATATGGGTGGGCTAGCTACAAGTTATCCAAACCTAATTTGCTAATGGCTTAGGTCGAATTTAGGTAAAGACCCCTCAACATATCGGGTGGCACACGTATAAGGTATTAGATACTGATATAATAATTTATAATTTAAAAATTGAATTAAACTGATCTGAAATAAGAAAGAGTTTTCTCAAGCTACTCAACTTAAATTTTCTAAAAATTATGAAAAAATAGAAAAGATTGATGAAAGTAGGGTTTACATTCCCTTTTCTTTTCTTTTCTTTTCTTTTGATGATTCATAAATTGTGATATACAAAGCCTCTGTTTATAATGGTGAGATTTGTCATTACATAATTTGGATCAGATTTCTTACCTACTGGAACTAGACTTACTTTTCAAAATAGACATGATTAGTAGAAATAAATATAAAAAAATAAAATTCTATAAGTAGTAAATCTCAACTTCTCTGTTAACTTTATCTTTGTCACCTCACTTAATTCTTCCTAAATTTTGCAATATATTTGATCAAAGTCCTTCTTAAAAGGAAAATTTTTGGTTCGGTCGACTTATTTTCAAACCCTAATAATGAAATTTAGTTTGATTGTTAGCTATTCAACTTTTTTGGGGTGACACCTTATCGTTGATCTGAAAAAGTTACCTAATTTGAAAAAAAAATGATCGTCTCAATCGGATATATATCATATGGCCAAGTAATGATCTAATCCCAAAGTTTGGCTCATGATTCAACTTTTTGATATGATAAATCTCGCTCTTAGATCTTATTCAACCATGCCCATAGTAGTCAAAGTGGTTTTACATCAAGTTTGATGATCCATCTAGGTCATAAATAGATATACAAGGGTTTATAATGTATGTATTATCAAGATGTTTAGTTATTAACAACAAAGTAAATTCTTTTTATTTGATATAAGTAAAAAGAAACTTTTGACATAACTTGTGGCACAAATAATCCAAATAAATGTTAAAAATATATAGCCCAACAATAAAAAGTTCCAAATTGTATGGGCTTAGACCAATTAAATGTGTCATCAGGTTGGATGAAAGTTGGTTTTGGCTCGGGACTTCTTGACCCCCTTGTGGGTCAGGTTAGGTTCCAGTGCTACAAGTCCTTATATTTATATATGTTTGTCTAGGTAATTGGCACCTCTAGTTCTAGACTTGCCCTTATATTTATTCTAAATTGGAGATATTTTGCTCAAAAGATTGGATTGAGCTCATAAAATTTAAAAGTTTCTCATAGTTTCCTTTCTTTGAAGTTACATGCATCTTTTGGAGGCCTGGATCTTTTGATTTCTTTCTTTTCTTTATTTCTTTCTTTCTTTTTTCCAAGAAGAAGATAGGCGAAGCCCCATCTGTAATTATTTAGATAATAATGTAATGATGAAGACAAGAGTACAACCTCCATCTCTTATATGAACATTAAGATATTTTACCACTTGAACTAATCGACATCTCTAGCCTTTTGACTTTTATATCTTTAAACATTTAATGCATAATATTTTGTGCATTTTGTTTGATTCCTATCAAATCTAGCTTACTATCTTTATATACGATAAAGGCATGTTCGCAAGGTCAATTTGGTTCAAGTTAATTATCTGAGTCTTTGGAGATGTTCACACAAATTTATCATATTAGAAATAGATCAGTATTCTCTATGTAAAATGACCACCAAAATCAATCAATTCTTGGTCATTTCACAAAAATTTGAATCAAAAAACTAATCTTAAATTAATCGTCAAGATGACTTATAGATATTGCAAACATCACACTGAAGAATCCATGTGGTAAAATGTTTATAAAAATTATGCTTATTTCTTTCCTCCTAAGAAAATAAAAAATAAAAAAGCATGCTTCCTATTTGGTCCTTCAAATTCAACCTTATCAATGACAAGATCTTATCCTCTTATATATATATATAACAAAAGGATAACATTTAATTCATTCCTTTTTCCTTCCATTTATTATTAGATCAGCCAAGATACCCAAATATTATGTCGCACCTTGATTTGTGGTGTCAAATAGGCAATGTATTGGCAAACAAGAAATAGGAGGTATGCTTTCGCAAAGAGAATGGTAAAAGAGAGGTATTTCCAATTTCAAAAATGACTTTTGAGCACATTTTTATTATTTTTTCTCAAGATTTAATCTAATTTAAAATCCTTGGACCTAGGTGTTCATCTTTTTGGGGTAGAGGGATCTTCGTTTTGGTTAAATTCAGAAAAGGAGGCAAGAGAATGCAAAAGTTAAGACTAATTTGTCACAGAGATTGCTAATTAAAATTTAATATAAGATGTTTACATACTTATATACTATTAGTGCATCTTATTATTAAAATAAAAATGATTTCTTAATAATTTTTGAGATAGTGGAAATATGAATGGCTAGGAGTTTGCTTTTTAACACCATTACTCCATGTACATTTATTAACTCCATTGTTCTTGTGCTAATAAGGTCATTATTCCCATTATCTTTTATACCAGAATATTCACTCTCCCACTAAAGACCTAATTACTCTTATATTTTGTAACATAAATATTTATTATCTGCACCTTCTTGTAGCCCATTACTTTGGCCAATAATGGACCATATTAACCTGGATAGGCTCCATGAGCCTATAAAAGGATCTCCCACCATTAGTCTCTAATATAACATATAACAGACATCATAGAAGTCATTCTTATTCTACTTACAAAACAAGACTTAGAGAGTTCTCTGGCCAAAAAAATGTGTTCTCTTAGTGAAGCTTTGGTCTCAACTTTTTTGTATAAAGTTGGTCTTGAACTATATGACGATCCAATTGGATTATTATATCATGATGGAGATAAGTCAAAAAGGCTTGCTGCATCGGTTCATAAGCTTTGCTAATCATAGAGAGCTTGAATCATCTTAAAGATAGTGAAATTTTCAAACCTCAGCCTGATTAGTGTTGTCATTTTGAATTTTTTTTAATTTTTTATTATATTTTTACTCCAATTATTATACTCTACTCCAACAATTTTAAGGAGAGTCAAGATGGAGCAAATGGTTGAAAAATCTATTGAAGATAACATTGGATATCTCAATAAGCCCTTTTGTTTTAAGGGGGCCCACTTCAAATAGAAAGAAAATATACTGTTCTACCTCAACCTTCTCAAAGTTGTCTATGTTTTCACTGAAAAGAATCCAAAGAAGGTTGACACCACCGACATGACTGATGAAGAACTCATTGCATAATCTATTGAAAAATCTATTCAAGATAACATTAGAGATCTCAATAAGCCTTTTTGTTTTAAGGGAGTCCACTTCAAATTGAAAAAAAATATGCTGTTATGACTTAGCCTTCTCAAAGTTGTCTATGTTTTCACTAAAAAAAATTCAAAGATTGACATCACCAATATGACAGATGAAGAACTCATTACATATCAAGCAAGAATTGAAAAATATGAAGATGATGAATACAACTGTTGGTATTATCACTTGAATTACCTTGCGGATCATCTCTATGATTTTTATGATAACACATATTCCTCTATAAAGAAAATATAGAAAGTCTTATAGAATAAATATGACATCGCAGAGGTTGGTGCAAAAAATATGCCGCAAGCCACATTTTTCATTTTCAAATGATGGATGGCAAATTCGTAGTGACCAAACTCAATACTTTATGATGATAGTTGAAGAGCTTTGATTCATTTTCAAATGATGGATGGCAAATTCGTAGTGACCAAGCTCAATACTTTATGATGATAGTTGAAGAACTTTGATTCGAAGGTATCAAGATTAGGGACAATCTTATTGTCTATGGCATCATCGATAAGTTATCACCTTTATGGAGAGAATTTCAAAAGATAATTCACCACAAATAAAAGCAAATGTCTTTTGAAGCACTAATTACTCACATCCGTATAAAGAAAGAGATAAGAGGACAAGATGCACTCATGGCATAAGAAAGCAATGAACAATCTATCATAATAACGATAAATTTTATTTCCACAAATAAGAACTTGTCTTGTGAAAATTTATTTAGAAATGTCCAATTGATGTCTAAAAAGAAAAATATGAAAAATTATAGTAGGCCTCCCAAATATAATAAGAGCAAAAACCAAATACAAAATAAGCAAAATTATAATGCATGTTTTATCTATGGCAAGAGTGAGCATATTACTCGAATTTGTAAATTTTAGAAATATGGACTTATACCCTAAGCCAGTGTAACTGAGGAGCCATATATGGTGATGATAACAAACATAAACATACAATGTGTTGATGGGTGGTGGGCAGATTCTGATGCTAATTGATATATTTGTTATGACAAAGATTAGTTTAAAGCCTACACTTCTTTTGAGGAGCCTAAAATATTATGCTTAGTGACTTACATACCATTCAAATACTTGCAATTAGGGAGGTCGAGTTAAAATTCACCTATGGAAGAGTGTTAATTTTAAAAGATATGCTATACACTCCATGAATGAGAAAAAATTTGATATCAAATTTTCTTCTCTATACAGTTGGCTTCAAGCAAACTACGAACTCCGATCAATATGTTATCACAAAAATGGCATCTCTATGGGTAAGGATTATTTATGATGGAATATTCAAATTGAATATTGAGAATAATAAATCATCTGCTATTTATATATTTTCTTTTATTAATTTTTTGGCATGCTCGTTTATGTTATATAAATAGTAAATATTTGGGAATCATGAATAGTTTAGGATTAATCCTAATAGTAAAAAAAGATTTAAAAAAATATGAAACATGTAGCAAAGCAAAAATTATAAAAAAGCTTCATAAAATTATATTGTTGAAGAAATATCAGACTGTTAGAATTGATTCAATCTAATATTTGTGAACTTAAAAGTATTTTAACTCGTGAATGAAATAGATACTTTATCACTTTTATTGATGATTTTTTTAAAAATATATAAGCATATTTGCTTAAAACTAAAAGTAATGCACTTGAAAAATTCAAAGAATTTCTCCATGAAGTAGAAAATCAATTAAGTATAAACATTAAAAAAATTAAGAAGTGATAGAAATCATGAGTATGGATCTTTTGGATTCAGCTCATTTATTCAATCATTCAAAATAATTCATGAAACTACTTTTGACTCGCCTACCTTTAATGGTGTGGAGAGAAAAGTAGAACTTTGATTGAATTGATAAATACCGTACTTATTGATTCAGATGAGGGTGAAGTGGTTTTAATTGCTTCTCATATTTGGAATAGGATGTCATATAAAAAGACTAAAATTACATCATTTGAATTGTAGAACAAGCATAAACCAAATTTGGAATACTAGTTTGAGGTTGTTTAGCTCATGTAAGACTAATAGACTCTAAAATACCTAAGTTGATATAAGAGTTACCATTTTTGCTTTTCTTGGTTATCCAGTAAATAATACATCCTATAGATTTTTGGACATTGAAAATAATGTGATAATTGAATCAGATGATGCTATTTTTCATGAAGAAAAAATTTATTTTAAATCAAAAAATAGTGGGGGTTATGCAATTTCATAAAATTTTTTATCTATACCTAGCTCTTCTACACCATCTTTACACAAAAAAAATAAATTTTGAGTTTGAACCAAGGAGTAAAAGAGTTATAGTGTAAAAAGATTTTGGTCTAGACTTCTATGTTCATAATTTAAAGAAAACTCCTTTTTTCTTGCAAGAATTTTTGTCATCACCTGATGCTATTTTTTGGAAAGAGGCTATAATGATAAAAAAATTAGAAATTAATTGATTAACTATCAAGTTACAATACCATAAGGTGCCAATGGGTTCTTAAGAAGAAGCTCAAGTTGAATAGGACTATTGAGAAATATAAAGCTTGGCTTGTTACTGACGGTTTTAAACAAAAAGAAGATCTAGAATTTTTTGATATATTCTCCCTAGTTACCAGAGTAACATCTATTAAGTTACTAATTACAATGGTAGCCATTCATGATTTGAAAATTTACCAAATGGATGTCCAAATGACCTTTTTAAATGAGGACCTAGATTAAGAAATTTATATGGACCAATCCGGAGGCTTTATAAAGCATGGCCAAGAAAGCAAAATATGCAAATTGACTAAATCCCTCGTTTAAGATAGGCTCTTAAGCAATAGCATAAAAAATTTGATTGCAACATGATTAATCAAATGAGTGTAACAAGTCCATCTATTATAAATCTTGGAAAAACTCACATATTTTTATTTGCCTTTACATAGATGATTATTAATTTTTGGCCTCTGATTTGCATGTTATCAAAGAACTAAAAATATGCTTAGTTTCCACTTTGACATGAAAGATTTTGGTGAGGCAAATTTTATATTGGGTGTGAAAATAAAAATATGTGATGGTATTTTTCTTAATCTATCACACTATATTTAGAAAATTTTGAAAAGATATAACTATATTGATTACAAACATGCATGTAGCTACTCCTTTTGATTTAAATATTCATTCCTTTTCATTAAAAATAGAAATAATATTATAAATCAAAAAGAATATGTTAGTTTAATTGGTAGCTTATGTTATGCGACCGATTATACTAGATTTGACATCATATTTGCAGTTGGAGTACTTGATAGATTTACCAACAAGTCAGGTGGAGAATATTGACATGCCATTAAAAGAGTAATGAAATATTTAGCTGGTACCAAAAATTATGACTTGTTCTATAAAAAAAATCCTATAGTACTTAAAGGTTTCAGTGATGCTGATTGGAATACATTGTCAAGTGATGCTATATCTACCATAGATTAAATTTTTACTTTAGATGGTGGTGCTATCTATTGAAAATAAAAAAAAAAAAGCAAACCATTATTGCTAATTCAGCCATGAAAGCTAAGCTTATTACTTTGGCTTCAGCATGTGAGGAAGCAAATCGGTTAAGAGATTTATTATTTAAAATCCCACTTTGAGAGAAATCGGTTCCATCTATTTTGAATTATTGTGATAGTACTATTACAATTGGTAGAGTGCAAACTTATTGTTATAACGATAAATCTAGACCCATAAGAAGAAAATATAGTTCCATGAGATCATATTTGACTAATGGCAACATTAATGTAGGTTATGTTAAATCTTATGATAATCTTGCAGCTCCATTAACCTAGGTCTTGGCAAGAAAAAAAGGTCTAGAATACATCGAGGGGGATGGGATTAAAGTCTAGAATTATTGGCTATGTATGAGGATATCTAACCTAGGGACCTAAGATCCTGTAATTGAGTTGAATTGGAAGAACAAATCATATGATGGCCGTAAGAAATGCACTATTTATTTTATATTAAATAATTTATTTGTATAATTTCTGAATCCATTCTCATGGTGTGAGTATATTTATTCTATAATATTTTGTAATTTGAGTTTTATAAAACTCTTAATAAAAAACAGTAGCTTTTACGAGTGAGATGTTAGAGTTATAGGACTATCCTTGACACATTTTACCTACATGAGGTGAGAGTGGGGCAGCTTTCTATGAAAATTGGGCTTATTTTCAAATACACTCATGAAAAATCAAGATAAATACAAGGTTATAACATGTTGGCTAATAAAGCTCGTATCAACACCTGGATTGTTATGTATGGATAGTGATACTTTATTTCTCATAAACAATCACAGTTAAAGTTTGAGACTACTACCGACTCTGAAGTAGATATTGTTATTTCACCAATTAAGGGTTTGATGCAGAGAACACTTTCATGGGATATAACAATCTCTTTTTGACAGATAAACTCTCTTCTTTCATTTTAATATTAAAATAAGTAAAAAAATATTGGTATATTTTATTATTAAAATAAAAATAATCTCTCAATAAATTTTGAGATAGTGGGAATATGAATGGTATGACTTTTCTTTTTGACACTATTAATCATTTGCATGGGAGTTTCATATATTAACTCTATTATTCATGTGCTAATGAGGTCAGTATTTTTATTATCTTTTCTAATGAAATATTCACTATCCCCCTAAAAACTTAATTACTCTTATATTTTAGAATATATAAATTTATCATGTACACGCTTTCTCTGGCCTATTACTTTAGCCAATAATAGACCATATGAACTTGGATAGGCTCTATGAGTCTATAAAAAAATCTTTCACCATTAGTCTCAACCACACAACCCATCACATACATCATACAAGTCATTCTTATTCCACTTACAAAACAAAACTTGAACTTTTTAGCTAAAAAAAATATTTTTTACATGGAGCTTTAGGCTTAATCTCTTGTATAGAGTTGGTCTTGAGCCATACGGCGGTCCAGTTGGATTGTTATATCATAAAAGGGATAAATAAAAAAAAGTCTACTACACCGATTTGTGGCGCATAAGATTTGAATGTTGTTGAAAGAGAATAAAAATTTCTTGCCTTGACCTGATTAATGCCATCAACTTGAAGAAAAATTTAAAATTTTTTATTATATTTTTGCTTTAATTATTGTATTGTACTCCAATATAAATATATATCCTGATAAGTAATCTGGCAATAAATGCTATAGTCTTAGGGCCTCTTTAGCTCTTCTAGCCAAAGGTTAGTACCCACTTGGAACAACCTCGTGATAAGGGAAGGGCCTTGACATGCACATTCTTAATGGAATGGTGCAACCACGAAGGTATGTATAATAGGTGACGCTAATATAGTAATGACAAATCAATGGAGTACGTACCCAAAAAAAAAAAAAAAATCAGTGGATCTTGTCTCAAACCTGAAAAAATAAAAAAAAGACTCTGCCGTGTTGCACCATATGAATGATAGTCTTTTTTTTTATTATTATTTTTTGAATATAATTTCTTTACATATTTTAGAGTCAAAATAGATTTGAGAGGAGACACATGCGGAATGATATAAATAACATGCCTAGGTACTTTCAATAACAAATAAATCTAGGAAATGATTAATACTGAAAATAAAAACATCACGTAAAAAAAAAAAAAAGGATGGTAGCTAAACAATGGCATGTAATGGTAATTATATTAAAAAAATGTAGCATATTGATTTCTCATAATAAAATTTATATGAATATATTCTAATAAATGTATTTTCAAGTGTTAACCACAAACACTTGATGGAAATGGATCACCAATTAATCGATGCAAAAACTAGCTGAATCTGCAAATTAAATTGTTGTCTTTTCAGGATGTATTTTCAATGATTATTTGTGTTATAACCAAGGCCTAGAATAGCTAGCAATTATAACCATTTATAAACCACCAAGCACTAAGTGCTTATCTTTTTTTTTTTTTTTTTTGCTTGGAGAAGAACTAAGATATAAGTTTGTTAAAACTATTTAATCATGTTTATTTTTTCTTCTGTGACCTTAATTGCTACTTCCAATAAAATTTATGTCCAATAGTTAGCCCTTGGAAGATGTTTAGGTTCAAATCTTAGTATTGGCAGTATCATTGTATTAAAAGAAAAAAGAATACACCACTGCTCATACTGTTACTCCCTGTGGATCTTATCCAAGTCACAAGGGAGAATGTCAAACTTCATGTACTCTAGTTCTGGATAAAATGATACCAAAGTGAGGAATACAAGCTCAGATAGCAGAATCAAATATTAGATTTTAAGTGAGGTGGTGGCGCAGATGATGCGGTACAAATATGTACTAATGGTGGATCTTATTCCTTCTTCCATGAGCTGACAACCGGTTTTCTTTTCCACTTACCTTTTGGGATACCCAGCACTGGAGGATAAGAGCAAGGAAATGCTTGGGAGGCGATTTGAAGCATAGCCTCCGAGAGAAAAATGCTATTGGAAGTCAAACAGCGTTCCTCGAAGTCCAAATCTTTCTTCCAGAACAATTTTTTTTATATATATTTATTTTTAAATTTTTTACATGCATATCCTCCTAAATATTCAAATTTACATAAATATTCTTTCAAAATTGATATTTATATATATATCTCATAAAATACTTATTTTATATATATATATATTTTAATTTTTTATATATGTACCCACACCATTTAATACTATTAAAAACTTAATGATTTAAAATTTAAATGACTAAAATATCCTTATGGATAAATATATAAAAAAAATATAAAGATATATATATATATATAAATATATATATATAGTAATTTTATATGAGTATTCATGCAAATTTAAATATTTAGAAGGATACGTATGCAAAAAATTTTAATTTAATTTTTATCTATTTCATATAGATAGATTCAGATCCTCTTACTCTACAATGTAGGTAGTAATATATTAAATAATATAACAATACGATGATGATATTATATAATATTTTATATATTAAAATATTATATTATATTTTATTTTTATGCAAGATGGGACGATTATATCCATCTTATAACAGCACGATATACCTTATTTACTTCACAAAGATATTTTAAATAAAAAAATTTTAAAATAAAAAATAATAAAATTATAAATTTTTATTATTACAAAATGTTCAAATCTAAAACTATGTCCATTCTATGTAAATATACAAACTATTCATCTAATATCAGATTTAGATATTTTTCTTAGAAGCATATTATTATACATTAGAGGAAATAATAATATTATTATTATAAAATAATTTTGATCTATCATTTGATAAAAAGATCATTTTATCTATATAAATTAATAAATTAAATAAATTTATTATTTTAATTGTATATATTAATTTTTTTTGTTAGAATAAAAAAAGAATTAACAAACCAAGAGAGATGTATTTATGTTAATAATTTTTTGCATGTATATCCTTCCAAATATTCAAATTTGTGTGAATATGCTTATAAAATTACTATTTGCATATATATCGTTATAAATTTTTTTTTTTGCATATCTATCCATAAGAATATATTAGTCATTTTAATTTTAAACTATTAATTTTTAACGATGTTAGATGATATGGGTACATATGCAAAAAAAGATATTTTATGAGGATATACATGCAGATATCAATTTTGAAAGGATAT
>NC_026002.2:27108977-27116477 GCF_000442705.2 Elaeis guineensis
AGATTTGGACTCAATATTTATGAGAGATTTAATTAGTGATTTGATCGCTAATTAACTCAATTTGAATGAGTAATTATTTTTAGATCAAGTCCAATTGAATTGGATTAAGTTTGGATTGACCCGATTATGTTAAGTGTTGATCTAATCGCTAAGGTGGTTTAGTCCCTGATTTGATCAGAGGTTAGGCTTAGTTAATTTCTGATTTGATTAAGATTTTATTGAGCCTAATTAAGCCTAATTATGTTGGGTTTAATCGGTCTAATTGTGCTTAACCTATTTTAATTAGGTTGGCTCAATTTGAATCAAACCACCTTGTTTTAAATTTCCTACACCACCCAACTTCCTTGCGCCCATTTGAATTCACGAGAAAAAATTTTCTCGTGAATTTTCTCCCACGCCCATGTTTCTGTGCGTCAATTATTTGGATTAACTTGATTTGTTACCCATCCAAATTCAAAGGAGTTTTGAATTTGAATGGATAACCAAATAACCATGCGCCAGCTTATCCTCTTTTGTGCGCCCCATATTCCACATGAGAAATAGTTTCTCGTGAAAGTCTCCACACACAAAAAAAAGAAAAAAAGGGCCACGCCATCTCTTCTTTCTCGCACAAACGGATGAGGATAAGATTGGTTGACACTTGAATTCAAATTTGATTTGAATTTAAGTGAGCAACCACCTCTTCTTATCCACTCACACGCTTTCAACATCTCTTGTGATGTTTTATAAAATGAGAAAGGGAGGGGGCGTGGGCAATGAAAGAAAGAAGAGATAAAGGGCGTGGGGAGGTTCTGAAAAAATTTTGAAGTGTTCAAAATTTATCGAGAGGAGAGAAAAAGGAGAGAGAAGTGGGCACAGGGTTTTTGGTGTGTACCCTAAGGTTTCTACCTAGGGTTCGGGAAGTGAGATTGGTGTGCCACGAGTGTCGTGAGTCCACCAAATTTCAGAGAGAAATCCATCAGCCTCTCAACCAATCGTGCAGGTGATCCGAAGCATCCGAAGAGTCGGCACACATCGATCGAAGGAGTTCGATCAACATCAGCCATCAAAAGAGTGAAATCACGAACTAGCATTCGTGAGGAGCCGATCAGACGGGAGCTTCGTGTGGACGATCCGCAGAGGTCAGACACTAGTGTGGCTGTGACGTGACGATCAGAGCCCCAGACGGTGATCAAATTACGGTGATCGACTACCCGCAAAAGGTGATGTATTCTGAACACAATACAGTAAAAAAATTACTGTTTCAAATTTGAATTTCAAATTTAAATGCATGCTGTTGTATCATATTTAGATCCTAGTGTAGGGTTAATTAGTATTAATTAATGAGATTAATTAATAATTTCGCTGTAAAATAGTAATTTTGAAAAAGTTTTAAAATTATCATTTTGCCCCTGCACTGAATTTTCGCTTCAAATGGTATCAGAGCATGGTTCTAGAATATGATATACATATGCATGCGTAGATTAAGGTGTAATCTATAAGTTTAAATTTGAAATTCAAAATTTAAAATTTAAAATTTAAAATTTGTTAGAAGTTTCAAATTTGAAATTCAAAATTCAAAATTTGAATTTTGAAATTTGAATTTTGAATTTTGAATTTTGAAATTTGAAATTTATTTGAAATTTCAAATTTGAAATTTAAAATTTAAAATTTAAAATTCAAAATTTAAAATTCAAAGATTGAAAATTTGAAATTTGAAATTTGATTGAAATCTCAAATTTGAAATTTAAAATTTGAAATTTAAAATTTGAAATTTAAAATTTGAAATTCAAAATTTAAATTTTGAAATTGGTATATTTAGATATACTTGATCCAAGTAGCAAGTAATCTAATTGGGTTGGTTGCCATGGCCGTCCGGTCATAGGAGAAAAATAGGGTTTAAAGGTCCTCTCTTCCCATTCGATGGGGTCTCCTATGGCGTAGGGGTGCCGATGTAATTATATCCCATACCGATGAAGCAGCAAAAGGACTTAATTATAAAATTTAACATGAATGTGTTAGATTAGATCTAAAAAAAATTCATGATTTATTTTGAGTTATTTTCTGTTATGAAATGAGCAATAAGATTGCTGTTTATGAATTGTGCTGACCCGTTTGTGAAATGAGTCAACACATTTGGTGAACAGAAAATAAAATCTTTCAAAATTTGAAAATTATTTTCGAAATGCCAAACCCTGACCCATCAGCCCAAGTACTTAATTAAAAGAATTAAGTGTTGTCTAGTAGATTTAGAATTGTGAATTATGATCTAAGACAATTGCATAAGCTTGTGGGTCAATGGATTAGATGAATTAGGTCCATAATTGGGTTAGACCTAAGGTTAGCTTAAAAAATGGACTAAATGGAGTAATTGGTCAAATCTAATCAAAAGTTGAATTAGATTAGGTCAAGGATACTCTAGAATCAACTTCAATAGTTGTAGTTGAATGGGTCCATATCTTTAACTAGACCAAGATGGACTTAATTCATGGCTACGCGGTGGAGCCCTATTTACTAAGTTGATCAAAATTAAAACTAATGAACCGGTTGGTGTCTAAGGTAAGTTCGGCAGTTTTGACCAGTGGTTCTTAAGCGGGAGCTACTCGCATTGATTCGATCATTGACGAGTTAATGGCAAATCCCCACCACTGATCTCACTTAACTGGCCAATCTGGTAAGTTAAATTTTGATTAGATCACTTGATGATTAGAGCTCACCCATGTCATTAGGTAAATCAGTGTGACTGATTTAGGTGCTCTTAATGTCAGCTTTAATTAAATCCTTTTTAATCTGACTTGGTGAAGCCAGTAGGAGGATTGAAATTGGCTGGATGATTTTTTCTCTACTATCCTTTAATAAAATTCTCAAAAATTATTAGGTCCCTAAAATGATTAAGTTATAATGATAACTAAGTCAATACCTCCCATTAAGTGAGTGATAATGAGTCCATTAGTTCAATGATCATGTGAGGCCCAAAGGCCTGGTGCTCATTGGCTAATGGAATTATCATTCATAATATGATAATTTGGTTGAGTCTTTCTGATGGTGGTTAGGTTGGCCGGTCAAAGTCGGGCCTGATCATTTATTGGTCAGATTCACCAAATTAAGTCATGTTAATGGTTGGACCTAACCAGATCTTTTCAGTGGAGGCCAAAGCCTACTGATTAGGTTCTGGGGCAAAATCAATTACTAGAAGTTGTTTAGAGAAACAACTGGTTAAGAACCTACCCATAGATGCACATGGGTTGACCAACCAAAGTTAGGCTCGTGTGTAGTCTGTGTGGATTCTAGTACCCATTAAGGAATTAAAGTAATTCCTCAAATTGGAGGTTGAGGCTACCAGTTCGTAAAAATATTGAAAAAAACTTTAGACTAAAGTCCAAGTCTTTAGTATTAATTTATATACTAATAGAGGTCTGATTTTTCTTTATACAGCTATGGCCACTACCCTGTCGCTCCAGTCATTATTAGATAATGACAAGCTCATGGGATCTAATTTCGATAGCTGGTATTGAAAATTGAAAATCGTCCTTGAGCATGAGCGGATCCTTTATGTAGTAACGGATCCAGCACCTGAGGAGCTAGCTCCGAACGCTAGTAAGGCGATCCGAGACACTTACCAGAAGTGGCTCAATGACCGCACCACCGTCCGATGTATTATGCTGGCAGCAATGAATGACGAGTTCAGCCGTAGGTTTGAGAACGCCCAGCCACAGGAGATACTTCAAATGTTGAACGACTCCTTTGGCATGTTGACGACGTTGAAAGGCACAAAACTAGTTGTGCCATTTTTAATGCTCGGATAAGAGATGGGGCCTCAGTCACTGATCATGTACTGTACATGATCGAGAAGATTGAGCGCCTAAGCAAATTGGGTTTTTCTCTGCACGAGCAGCTCGGTAAGGATGTGATCCTTAATTCCTTGCCCAAGTCCTTCCTCCCATTCCTTACTCATTTTCGAATGACAAAGCCTGCAATAAACTACCACGAGTTGTTGGGGTTGCTGCAGAACTTTGAGAAGGATCACCAGCTCCATAAGGAGTCGGTGAATGTAGTGGGAGGGTCTTCTTCTCGTCGTCGACCCTTTAGGAAGGGGAAGAAGAACAAGAAGAAGAAGAACAAGAAGGTGCAGCCTCATGCTGGGACGGTTGCACAGGGTCAGACCAAGAAGCGCAAGCCCGACCAGAGCCAGGCGGAGTGCTTCTTTTGTAAGAAGCAGGGGCATTGGAAGAGGAACTGTCCTCAATACATTGCCTCCCTGGACCCGAACAGGCCGAAGAAGAAGCAAGGTAATTATATGATAACTCCTTGCAACTTTTTCATTTGTGATACTACTGCCTGGGTATTGGATACCGGAAGCCCTTATCATATTTGTAATTCGATGCAGGGTCTGCAGGTCAGTAGGAGATTTGATTAAGGCGAGAGGTTCCTGAACGTTGGAGATGGAAGCAAAGTTTCAGTTCTAGCTTTAGGAATCATGAGTCTTGTAATCAATTCTCGTAATGTAATTCTAAGTGAATGTCACTATTGTCCAAGTTTTTTATTAAATATTATTTTTGTAGGTCTTTTGGTCATGTACGGTTATGATTTTTTAATAAAAAGAAATATTTGTAATATTATTTTGAATGATGTTACAATGTTTGTTGGATAATTAAATAATAAAATTTACTTACTATCACAGCCTGTTAATGTGGTTCAAAACTTTGGTAAACGTCCTAGAATAGATAATATGTCAGAAGTCTACCTTTGGCACTGTAGGCTAGGTCATATCAATAAGAACGGGATAAACAGATTGGCTCAAGAAAGAATTCTTGAACTTGGTGATTGTGAATCACTTCCAACCTGTGAATCTTGTCTTCTTGGAAAGATGACCAAGTCACCTTTTACTGGAAAAGGTGAGCGAGCCAGTGAACTCTTGGGTCTGGTACATTCTGATGTATGTGAACCTATGAGCTCAAGTGCAAGAGGTGGATATTTCTACTTCATAACCTTCACAGATGACCTATCAAGGTATGGGTATGTCTACTTAATGAAGCATAAGTTGGAGTCGTTTGAAATGTTCAAACTATTTTGAAATGAGGTAGAAAAACAAAGTGGGAAGTGTATTAAAATTTTTCGATCTGATCGAGGAGGTGAATACCTTTCCAATGAGTTTCTGACATATCTAGAAGAGAATGAGATTCTTTCTCAGTGGACTCCTCCTGGAACACCACAGCATAATGGTGTGTCTGAAAGGAGAAATCGGACCTTATTGGACATGGTTCGATCCATGATGGAGTTTGCTGGTCTGCTGATCTTCCTCTGGGGATATGCATTCGAATCGACTTGTTACCTTCTAAATAGAGTTTCGAGTAAGTCTGTAGCCAAAACGCCATATGAGATATGGATAGGACGTAAGCTAGTACTCTCGCACCTTAGGGTTTGGGGGTGTTCGGCTTATGTTAAACGTTTAATTACAGACAAGCTTGGACCTAGGTCTGACAAGTGTAATTTTATAGGGTACCCAAAAGAGACCAAATGGTATTATTTCTACCTTGCTGATGAGCAAAAGGTGTTTGTCAGCCTTAAGGCAATCTTTTTAGAAAAGGAGTTCCTTAGTGAAGGAACTGTTGCCTTTAAGGTCGAACTTGACGAAGTTTGACAGGTGAAAAAATCGACACATGTTACTGAACCTGAACCGGATTTGATTAGATCAGATCCGGAGCCCATTGATTATGCACCCTTAAGGCGATCTGGTAGAGTACCACATCAACCGGACAGATACTATAATTTCTTGATCCGGAATGACGATCCTGTCTAAAAACGATGAGGATCCGATCACCTACATGGATGCAATGCAGAGACCTGACTCTGAGAAATGGCTAGAGGCCATGAAATCCGAAATGGAGTCCATGAAGGTCAACGATGTGTGGACATTGGTTGACTCACCCGAAGGAGTGAAACCCATAGGGTGTAAGTGGGTCTTCAAGAGGAAGAGGGGCGCAGATGGAAAGGTGGAGACCTATAAAGCCCGTCTGATTATCAAGAGATATCGTCAACGTTATGGTATAGACTATGACGAGATATTTTCTTCTGTGGCAATGCTCAAATCCATTCGGATTATGCTTGCGATAGCTGCCCATCTAGACTATGAAATCTGGCAGATGGATGTGAAGACAGCTTTCCTAAACGGAGAGCTGGACGAAGAGGTGTATATGATACAACATGAAGGGTTCACATCCACAGATGAGTCTAAGGTATGCAAGCTACAAAGGTCCATTTATGGACTTAAGCAGGCATCTCGGAGTTGGAACATACGTTTTGATAGGATGATCAAAACGTATGGCTTCGTGAAGAACGGAGAAGAGCCCTGCATTTATAAGTGGGCTAATGGTCCAGTAGTAGTATTTCTTGTATTGTATGTGGATGACATTCTCTTAATCGGGAATGATGTCCCTGCATTACAGGGAATAAAGATTTGGCTATCGTCACAGTTCTCCATGAAGGATCTGGGAGAAGCTTCCTACATCTTAAGGATGAGGATCTATAGGGATAGATCCAAAAGGTTGCTTGGCTTATCCCAGTCCATGTACATTGATACTATGCTGAAAAGATTCAGCATGGAGAATTCTAAGAAAGGCTATCTACCGATAGGCCATGAAATTTCTCTCTCGAAAAGGGATTGTCCGACAACACCTCAAGAGAGAGAGCGTATGGATAGGATTTCATATGCTTCGGTAGTGGGATCTATCATGTACGTCATGACATGTACACGACCAGATGTGGCATACCCACTAGGGGTAGTGAGTAGATACCAATCTGATCCAGGAGAGAATCATTGGAAGGTTGTTAAAACCATCCTGAAGTATTTAAGAAATACTAAGGACCAGTGGCTTGTATATGGTGAATCGGACTTGAGACTTATAGGATTTACAGACTCTAGTTTTCAGTCTGATCGCGATGACAGTAAGAGTGTATCAGGATTTATTTTTACCCTTAATGGTGGGGCTGTCTGTTGGAAGAGTTCCAAGCAGCACACTGTGGCTGATTTAGTATGCGAGATGGAGTATATTGCTGCATCAGATGCTGCCAAAGAAGCGGTGTGGCTGAGAAAATTTATCACCGAGCTCGGAGTAGCACCCTCCTTTGTTGGTCCAGTTTTGCTCTACTGTGACAGCTCTGGAGCCATTGCTCAGGTGAAGGAACCGAAGGCACACCAGCGGACGAAGCATATTCTGTGCCGCTACCATCTCATTCGGGAGATCGTAGATCGAGGTGACGTCGACCTTCAGAAGATCGACGGGAAGAAAAACCTGACCGACCCATTCACTAAAGCCATTACGGTGAAGGAGTTCAACGACTATAAGTCGAAGATGGGTATTAGATACTGCACCGATTGGCTTTAGGCCAAGTGGGAGATTGTTGGGAATAGTGTTCCAAAGCTAATCGTCAGCGTGTTGACGGTTGTGCTCCTTTTGTATTAGTACATGAATTATAAATAAATAAAAGTTATTTTGATATTTTTTCATCACAAATGTTTCA
>NC_026002.2:27121477-27141477 GCF_000442705.2 Elaeis guineensis
CAAAATTCCATACCTGCTGATTGTAATAATAAAGAGGAGATTCTAACCTTATCAACTAGGGAACATTTTGGCATCACAAGCTGGCAATGGAGCTTGCCGTTAAGATATTCCGAGAACATATGGTTCAATCTGCGTCCAAAGCTGAAAAAGAAGCTTTGACACTATCCAACTACTTGCTCAACTTGATTTCGAGCCACTGGCAGTGCCCACCAACAAAGATAAATAATGGTGGCTTTCACAGCAATGGTAGAGTAGTGGCGCATGCATTTTGGGGAATGCAACAGTACATCAAGAGAGCAATTCTCTCCACTTCCTTCTCTTCAACAAATTACAACCATTTGGGCCTATATAAACAAGTCATGACCTCATCTACACCACAATCTCCAAGGCTTTTCTGAGCATTTTACTTTGTTCTTCTGTTAAACACTACTCATCAGTTCTTCATCCTCCACTCTCCATCCTGCACCTAAATCTGGTCCGAGGATTGGGTTGGATACAGTAATGGCATCAGCCTCCCAATCCCCTGTGGCGATCTTCAGTAACAGTTCGTGCAGCACGTGCGACACTGTTAAGAATTGCCCTTCTATGGGCTCGGCGTCAACCCTGCCATCTACAAGCTCGACGAGGAACCTGAGGGGAGCGAGATGGAGAGGGTGCTCGTCCAGCTTTTGGGTCGCAGCCCGCCGGTGCCTGCTGTTTTCATTGGTGGCAAGCTTGTTGGATCAGCAGATAGGATCATGTCCCTTCAGCTTAGTGGTAAGTTGGTCCCACTGCTCCGAGATGCTGGTGCTCTTTCACCCTAGCTAGATATGAGAAGCTAGTAGAGATATATCCTTTGAAAGGGAGAAAAATAAGTATTAGAACGCATGCAGTGGAGTGTAACGTTAATGGAAGTATGGGCGTTCCTCCTCGTTCCTTCTGCCTTTGTTGTTGGTGTACGTATATGTGTATGGAAAAGCAGGCTATGGAGAATAGCCGGTTGTTTCTAACAGTTAGTTCTATCAAGATTTGATGTCTCCTCTATATAAGATGTTTGCATGCTTACATGCATATCCTGAATCAAGTAATCTGGCAGTAAATTAATAACAGTCTTAGGGCAACTTTAGCTCCTCTAGACAAAGGTCAGAAGCCTCTTGAAGCAATCTCATGATAAGGGAAAGGGCCCCTTGACATGCACAGGCTCAATGGGATGGTGCACCCACAAAGGTATGTGTGTGTGTGCGTGTGTGTGTTGTGTGCATGTGTGTGTGTGTGTGTAATAATAATTGATACTAATACAGTAGTGAAAAATCAATGGAGTATGTACCCCAAAAAAAAAAAAAAAAAACAATGGAGTCGTCTCAAAACTCTATAAAAAACATGTTGCGTCATCTAAGAAATTAAAAATGCGCTATATGAATAATAGACTTTTTTTGGAAAATGTAATTTCTTTATATATTTTAGAGTCAAATAGATTTGACAGGAGACACATGAGGAATAATATAAATAACGTGTCTAGATATTCCAATGACAAATAAATCAAGGAAATTAATGAAAATACTGAAAATAAAAGAATTACATTAACAAAGAGGATGATAGCTAAACAATGGCATGTAATGGTAATTATATTAAAAATGTAGCATATCAATTTCTCATAATAAAATTTATATGAATATATACTTACAAATGTATTTTCAAGTGTTAACTATAAACAATTTGATGGAAATGGATCACCAATTAATCGATTCAAAAACTAGCTCCAATCTGTAAATTTGATGCATATCGGCTTTTCAAGACTCGATTTTCAGCCAAAACCAAAAATGAACCTGACTTATAGCCATTTTGGATTAGGTTATCTTTGAGTTCGACAATCAAGGCCTAGAATAGCTAGTAGTTAGAACCATTTATAAACTACCACTAAGTGCTTCTAACCTATTCTATTCAATGACAAGACTGGCTTTTTTTTTTCCTTTCTTGGAGAAGAACTTGGATATAAGCTTGGTAAACTATCCAGTCATGTTTTCTTTCCTCTTCTCTGACCTACAATATTGCTACTGCCAATAAAATTTATGTCCAATTGTTAGCTCTTGGAAGAGATCTAGGCTCAAATCTCTGTGGTGGCATTATCATTGTTTTAAAAGAAAAAAGAATACATCACTGCTCCATATTGTTACTCCCTGTGCAGAATGTCAAACTTCATGTTCTCTAATTCTAGATAAAATGGTGCAAAGTGAGGAATACAAGGTTAGATAGCGGAATCAAGGATTAGATTTTAAATGAGGTGCTGATGCACGTGATGTTATACATATTAATGGTGGATCTTATTCCTTCTCCCATGAGCTGACAGTTGGTTTTCTTTCCACTTACCTTTTGGGATACCCAGCACGAGAGGAAAAGAGAAAGGAAATGCTTGGGAAGCGATTTGAAGCGTGACCTCCAAGTGATAAGTGCCATTAATTGGGAGTGAATCTAAAACGTTCCTCAAATCCCAATCCTTCTTTTGAGCCAACTCCCCCTATATATGTTTATTCATTGTTTAATTGAATGATGATTCAATTTATATACTACGACTTTGAGAGCTACCTCTGATCCTCGCTCTACTGTTCCTTACTATGTGGGCACAAAAAACTTCCATGATTCTGTAAGCTATGAGAGAAATTAAAAGTATTGCTACCTATACCCAGCCGGCTGATACCTTTCTTGCAGTTTCTTCTCGAGGCTTAAATGGCTGGCAGATTTCTCCCTTTTCCCACACTTCGAAATCCTCTCTGCTGCTTTCTTGAGACTATGATGGAGGTCCCTGTAGACTTGTGACTATCCATGTTATCACTATATATTCATGCCGCATCTTGATTGCAAAAGATACTACTCTTCTGAGTTTCCTTTTTGCATTTACCATTGATGAAGCAAACTTTTTTTAAAATCTTAATTAATTGGCTGATTCTGAACTTCCTGTTTTGATTTGGCTGCATGAAAGAGGTTTCTTGAAAGTGTCGGTTTTAGCTTTGTCTTGTACATCTCTCACAGATATGCAAAGGCGTCCAAATTTGTTTACACTGAAAGAAGCCCATAACTTGGCTCAGGCTGCCTCTGGCACAATTGTGGGTGTGATTGTCATCACATTCTTCTCTTTTGGCCTTCTCTGTTATATTTAGCTGATCTCTTTGTATATCCTTTGTCATTGTACATGTTTTATTTTTTAAACTTTCTTGTTTCTTGATTTCTATTGATAAAGTCCAATGACTAATGGAAGTTGTGATCTCTTTAGTCTCTATTTTCTTCGAAAAAAATTATCATAGCATTGCTGTACATGGCTGTGGCTATGTGGTCCACTCTCTACCTGAGATTGGATAATGCTACTTAAATTCTCTTAAAGGTTGATGTGAACATAAATATACAAATTCAGATGAGGCCCATGCACCTTTTGTTACATACATACATACATACATACATACATATATATATATATATATATATATATATATATATATATATGGATAGATGGACGGATGTATATATGTAAACATATCTATATGTATATATATACACATCTATCAATCTATCAATCTATATAACTAAGATAGGGAAAGGTTTGGTCTAAACTGAGATTAGGGCAAACTCAATCAAGGTTACTAATATCCAAAATCCAATAACCTTTACCAGCTGAGCAGTTGCCATCCTCTATAATATCAAATGCTTAAATTTATAGAAAGTGGAAATCTTCTCTCTATTTGCAAGAAACATTTTACAGATGAGATACACACAAACGCACGCACGCACACGCAACACCTACACACACACACAGACACGGAGACAGAGAGAGACTTGATCAATGTGCATAATGTTTTAACATTTTTCATCAATAAAAGAGTGATAATATGTTTTTTAAAAAATTAAAAGTTTCTCATGCTTCGTTAAAATAATACTGGGAGACTCGAAATGGTTAAAAATCCTCTTGGGGAAAGATCAACATCAAAGTTTTGCGATCTATAATTAACAAGGCTTATTTTGGTAATTTATACCCAAAACGAAAAAGGCTTGTTCTGTTGTAATACCTATGAAAATTTGCAGGTCATAATTTAGCGTGTTAAGTTTCTGGACATTGTTAGCTCATGTTATACCACCCCATGCATTTGTTCCTTTCTGATCAAGCAATATCCATTTCTCGTTGTCACTTGAAGCTTGTTCGATGCTCATATATACTTTCGAAGATTTGAAGATGCTGACAATAAAGAGGAGATTCTAACCTTATCTATTGAGAAACATTTTGGCATCACAAGTTGGCAATATTAATGGAGCTTGCTTTTAAGATATTCCTAAAACACATGGCCCAATCTGTGTCCAAAGCTAAAAAGGAAGCTTTGACATTATCCCACTACTTGCTCAACTTGATTCCGAGCCCCAGACAGTACGTACCCACCAACAAAGATAAGACAGGGTGGCTTTCAAAGCAATGATAGAGGAACAAGTCGGGCATGCATGCAATAGTGCATCTAGAGAGCGATTCTCTCCACTTCCATCTCTTCAAGAAATTATAAGTAATAACCATTTGGGCCTATGTAAACAAGTCACCTCATGTCCCCCACAACCCAAGGCTTTGCTGAGCATTTTACTTTGTTCTTCTGTTAAACACTATTCAGTTCTTTGCACTACTATCCATCGTCCGCATAAATTTGCTTCGAGGATTGGGATGGAAACAATAAGGACACGAACCACCCAACCACCTGTGGCGATCTTCAGCAACAGCTCGTGCTGCCTGTGCCACACTATTAAGAGGCTCCTTTATGAGCTCGGCGTCAACCCTACGATCTACGAGCTCGACGAAGAACGTGAGGGGAGAAAGATAGAGAAGGTGCTCGTCCATCTTTTGGGTCGCAACCCGGCGGTGCCTGCCGTTTTCATTGGTGGCAAACTTGTTGGATCCGCAGATAGGATCATGTCCCTTCACCTTAGTGGTGACTTGGTCCCACTGCTTCGAAATGCAGGTGCTTTTTCACCCTAGATATGAGAAGCAAGTCCAGATATATGCTATGAAGGGAGAAAAATAACTATTAGCATGCATGCATGCATGAATTAGAGCGTGATGTTAATGGAATATGGGCGTTCCTCCTTCTCCTTCTGCCTTTGTTGTGGGCATGCATGTACGTATGTGTTTCCAAAACCGGTTAGTTTCTAGCAGTTGGTTCTATTAAGGTTTGATGTCTCCTCTGTATGAAAGTGATGCTTGGTTCACCGCACGTTTTAGGTTTTAATTCCAGGCAACGCATTTTTGTACTTTCTAAATTATTATTGGTGGAGATCTAATTAATTTGTGGAAAAAGTTGAGACATTTGAGTGATATATGTAGGGCTGTTCATAATTCGGTTTTAGATCGAAAATCTATTCGAACCAAACTGAAAAATCGAATCGAAACCGAACCGAATATAGTTCGGTTCGGTTTTCAATTTTCATTTTCAAGAATTTTGATTTTTGATTCAGTTTGGTTAAAAATTCAAAAATCCAAAAATCGAACCAAAAATTGAAATCATAAATTAAATTTATGTTGTTTACTATGTTGAGAACTTGTTGGTTATACGGATGGATGATTGGATATTTAGATTTGGTCTATTGTTATAATTTGCTATGATGTTTGATTGTTTGTTTGTATTTTAGATGATGTAATTTTTGAGATGTTATATTTTGTTTATTATCGATTTATCGTTTATCAATTATTATTATTTATCAATTGTTGATTTGTAATGTAAGAAATTATCAATCAATAGATTCAATAGATCTTGAATTTAATTAAATGTAATGTAACAAACTAACGATGAATCGATAATAATTATTTAAATATATTATATCAAAAATAGATAATTAAAAATAAAAAAATTATAAAAAAAATTGAAAAACCAAATCGAACTAAACCGAAATTTTCGATTCGATTTCGGTTCGGTTCTTCTCTTATTTGGGTCGGTTTTTGATTTTTAATTTTTTATTATTCGATTTTCAAGTCGGATCGGATCAAGTCAGTGAAAACCGAATGAACAACCCTAAATACATGGAGATTTGTGCTGGCGTTGGTGTGGGTGGGAAAAAAAACAAAAAAAAAAAAGAGTTTTGAGATCTCGACATTTTATATAAATACATACATATACATATATGCGTGTGTATATATATATATATATATATATATATATATATATATATATATATATATATATATATATATATATATATAGATAGATAGATAGATATACCTACATACATATACATAGATATATGTATATATATGTATATATATGTATGTGTGTGTGTGTGTGTCTATATATATATATACATACATACATACATATATATATATATATGTATGTATGTATGTATGTATGTATGTATGTATGTATGTATATGTATGTGTGTGTGTACAGATATGTGCGTGTATATATATATATATATATATATATATATAGTAAATGAAAGATTAACTAAGAGTTATATAATCTCATGATTTATTATTTAAGAAAGTCTTATAAGTAAGAGAGTAAAACAAAAAGGTTGAAAAATATTGGCTAATATCTCAGATTTTATTGATTTATATCGATAAAGATTATATAGTGCTAAAATTTTTATATACATATTAGAGTTGCTCGATATATATTGATATAAACCAAGATATCATTCAAGATGAAAACCTTGATTTGCACATTCCAAACATAATCTTTGACCTACATATGTCTCCACATCATGGCTTCATTTGATACTACAACAACAAATATGAATTTATAATGCTTGTGTCAAATAAGATCACATGAAAAGAAATGAAAGAGCACTATAACAACAAATATCTACAAATTTAGGAAGCTGAGGGCTAGATAGGCAGTCTATCTTTTTGTGGGTAGTACTATCAATTAGATATGAGCATCTGACTTCTTCTTCTTGTTTTTTTGTAGTTTTGCTCGTGTTGATATTCAAATGTTGGCCATCATGTCAATTAAAATTTTCTCTTTTTTCACATTTGAAAAGAAAAGGAGGAAAAAAAGTAGGATTTTTTTGCATGTATACCTCCTAAACATTCAAATTTACACAAATACACTGTCAAAATTGATATTTATATATATATCCTCATAAAATATACTTGTTATATATATATATATATAAATACATAAGTACATACATACATACATACATACATACATACATACATACATACATACATACATATATATATATATATATATATATATATATATATATATATATATATATATATATTGCATATTTTTTTGCAAATGCATGCATCCTCATCATTTAACTCTATTAAAAAAAATTAATGATTTAAAATTAAAATGATTAAAATATCTTTATAGGTAGATGTGTAAAAAAAAATATAAATGTATATATGCAAATAGTAATTATATAAAGGTATTCATGTAAATTTAAATATTTGGAAGGATATACATACAAAAAAATCTTAAACATAAATACATGTATTTTGATTTTTAGTTCTTTTCTTATTCTAATGGAGAAAAATTAACATACCCAACTAAAATAATGAATATACTTAATTTGTTGACTTACATAGATAAAATGATCTTTTTATTAAATGACAGATTAAAATTATTTTATCTAAAAAATAGATAAATCATAACCATCCATGTTTTCTTTAATGTATAATATGTACTTTTGAGAAAAGTATCCAAATCCTATATTAGATGGATTACTTGTATATTTGCATAGAATAGACATAGTTATGAGTTTAGATATTATATGTAATAATGAAAATTTATAATCTTAATATATCTTATTTTAAAAAATTTTATCAAAAATATGTTTGTGAAATGTATAAGGTATATATCATACCATATGAAATATAAAATCATGTCTATTATATATATCATACTGTATGGAGAATTCTTAAGAGAACTTAGGTCATGTTAGCTGAACTGAGCTAGATATTTTTAAGTTTTTCTCCAGACTTCGTGAAGTTATTGCTAGGGATGATAGTCGGACAGCCCTTGAAGCCATCGTTAACAATAACGAGCACCTTTTCTCGACTCCTCTTCTTCATTATTGGCATCTCTCTTCCCTTCATCGGGGATCTTCTCACCATCAAGCTTAGTCCCTCTCATCGTCACTCTCAAGGATGACTAGTTGGACTCTTCCTCTCTTTCTTTTGTCAGAGATCTCCTTGGTGCTGAACTCATACTTCTTCTTATTGCTACTTCCAAGGACAACAAGCCAGACTCTCCCTCTCTTCCATTCATTGAAGATCTTCTCAGCACCAAACTCATACTCCTACTCATCAATAATGTCAAGGATGACCGACTGGATCCTCCTTCCATTAAACAATGCTGAGTACATCATCATAGTTTTGTACGTCGAGTCGAGCACTTTGCTAGGGTTTTCTATATTAGATATTTCATCAAAGCTTTCTACGTCGAGTAGTTGCCAGAGTTTATCTCGTCGAATGCTTTGTCAGAGTTTGCCTTGCTGGATGAAGGAAGACTAGGTGCCCCTCCTTCCTTGGTTTCTCTATTCTTCTTGAGTCTTTAGCTTTAATATTCCATAGGTAGAGCAAAAGTAACTAGTGTTGAAAGAGAACAACAAAATAAGTGGGATATTACAGTAGGTTCTCTACTCTAAAATATTTGGAAGGCATAAGAAATGCCAACGCCAGTAATTTTTGAAGCTAAGAAGGGGTTGTTGGAAGATATGATTAAGACTTGGTGGTGGCATATACGATGCTAGCTATTTTTTTAGAAATTATAGGAAGTTTCATAAAAAAAAAACTATATTAGCTATTAATCTCTATTAATTCTTTTGCTACTAGTAGCCTAGTTTTGGTTTATAATAGTTTTTATGATTCTTTTTTCTGTTCACTTCCTATCCCTCTTTTCTTTGTCTGAGGGATTTATTGTACTTATTTATTGAATGAACAAAATTTTAATGAGTCATTCTATATTTATCTAAAAATAAAATATAATATAGTATTTTAATATATAAATATTATATAATATCATCATTATTTTGTTATTATGTAATAAGTTATTATATTATAGAGTAAGAGAGCTCGAATCTATATAAATGAAATAGATAAAAATTAAATTAAAATTTTTTCATGCCTACCCTCTTAAACATTCAAATTTATATGAATATCCTCGTAAAATTATTATTTATATATATACCTTTATAATTTTTTTTTGCACATCAACCCATAAGGGTATTTTAGTCATTTGAATTTTAAATAGTTAATTTTTTAATGATATTAGATGATATGGGTACATATGTAAAAAATAAAGAAAAAGAAGAGTATATATGCAAAACAAGTATTTTATGAGGGTATATATACAAGTATCAATTTTGAAAGAATATTCACATAAATTTGAATTTTTAGGAGGATATTCACATAAAAAACATAAAAAAACATAGCACATCTTTGGAGTATGATATTTGTCATTTTTTCATGCTTAGTGGTGTTGTATAGTTCCCCTTGGAGCTTGCTTAGGACTTGCATATAGTTTTTGTAAAATATCTCTTAGAATTTACATTAAACGCCTATTTTTGCTATGTTGATACTTAAGAAAACTAATGTCAAGTTTGTAGAATTATATTGATGAATTATAGAATGCTCATCCTACTATAACATAGTTGCACGAAGTTTACTACTTATTACAGGATCTCTCACCATACCCAAATCCCTAAATCTTAAAATTATAGGATCAATGATGTCCCTTCCTCCATATTTTCAGGTTGACCAATTAGGTGGGCATCCATGTATAGCCCCTTATTCATGCAGTTATATATGTTATTTATGTTCTATTATCATAAGGCTGCCGGTGGACTGAACGTGGGTGAAGCAAATCCAAAGATTTCAGCAATCCAACACAAAAATTGATGACCAGAGCCATAGGCCAGCCTATTATAAAATATTTCTTTTCTTGTGGTCCACTACACAGAGCAATTTCGTACCATGCACAGTGTAGAATGCGCGCATCATGTGTGGTGATTGGATCACGTGCAAGGTGGGGGGCTCCATACGTGCCAATCACCGTGCGCAGTGCAATAAGAATTTCGCCCACTACATGATACTCAAATTTGATTTTCGGACTAATTTTAGTAGCTTAGGTATATATTTTGTTTTATTTGACATGGTGGTGATGAAGTTGAATCACATAGACTTTAGATTGAATCATATTGATAATCTTTATATTTGTTATTGCTCTAATTACTTTGCTAATATATATACCGTGAAGCTTACTAACATCACATGCTATTCATTTGGTTACTCTCAATGAATAGTGTTCTCACCAACAAAAATCTCATTGAAAAAGAACATCGACGCACACATGTATTTTGTGTGGGATTCAAGAAGTGTAAGCTAAACATTTATTCTTCAAGTATTGTTTCCAAAGATAATTATGGAGAGAGCCATTCAAAGTAATACAAGATGGATACGGGACCTCACGATAGAGAGGAGCATTTGGTGTGAACGCAAAACTTCGACCTATGCAATAACAATAATAACAACAATAATGATGATGATGACATGTGATACCCCAACCTAAAAAGGGCTCAAATTTGAACTAGGCTTGGTCCATTTGACTAGCCCAGCTACCAAAATATAAAGCCTAAAAGTTTGTGTATGAATTTTAAAGCATTTAAAAAAACTAAGAGAAGACTCCCATGAGAGTCTTCTTCTCTGATAGACTCCTAATCAGAATTTGAGATCGACATCAGGAGGGAGTCTTAACTCCTATCCTTTAGCTGTATTTGGAGGAAAGAGGTCTTCCTGTCTTTTTCATTAAAGGTCAAAGCCCCAAATAGAAGAAAAATTATTGGAGTTTACCATATCCTTTCACTATGCCCACCAAAAATCGAGGTTGAAGAGATCATTAGAGCCCAAGATAAGCTTAGACCTTCCTCTCTCTCTTTTCCTTCTTTCCATGGCTTTAGGCAATGCCACCAACCATTGATTTTGCCAAAGAACCAAGAAAAGCAAATCTCTTAGTTTTCTGATCTTTCTTTTCCTTTCCTTAGTTATGTTTGCCACCCGTGCTCCTCACCAAAGCCTCCAACCTCTTCCCTATATTAGCCTCTAGCTTGTGCCAAAGATCCAACCGTCAGTGAGCAGGCTGGTACCTAAGAATAACCAAGGAAAGGGCCTTGGTTCATCCTATTTTGGCTTGGTTTCTATCTCTTCCTCTGGTCATAGTCATTGGCCATGTCTCACCATCTTTGTTATTGGATATCCAGCTATGCCACTTCACCCCGTCAGATCATGATCACAGTCTTGCTTCCTCCTCTATTTGGCCGAAAAAAAGAAAAAGAAAAGAAGAAGTAGAAGAAGAAAGGAAAAAAAATAAAAAAATAAGAGAGAAGAGTTGTCTCTTTCTTTTTTCTGGTGTCCCTCTCTCTACTCTCTATCTAGATAATGACTGGACTTTAGTCCCTTATTTTTCTCTCTTGAAAAAAAGAAAGGAAAGAAAAGAAAAGAAAAGAAAAAGAAAAGAAGAGCAAGAAAAGAGGATTTTTTCTCTCTTTTCTCTTTTCTCTCTTTAATTTCTCTCCTTAGAAGTATTTCTCTCTCTATGAAATTTCTTTCACTAAGATTAATCTAGTAAAGGACTTTCTTTCAATGAGTTTGATGAGCCAGCATCCATCTTAGTCAGATTGGGTACTACTAAATTTGATCACTTATAATTTTTATGGAACTATCAGTACACTAATTCGGTCATAATTTGATTAAATTATCTTGATCGAATTAATTGGGTGCTGAGCAGTATACCCAATCCTATTCCATCTTGTTAATTTTTTTCTTCACTAATATTCTCTCTCTACTTGATTTATGAACCCAATAAAGATTCTCCAGCCCTACTATATTGCATTTAAGTTGATCTAGTTGACAGACTTCGAATCATCTTATGAGTCGAGCAGCTCCGCAATAATTTGAGCCTTCATCAAGCATCATAGAATTTAATTTTTATTAATCCTTATCGAATCTTTGTACCTTCAGTAATCTTGATTAAATGAAGTTATTTGATCAAATTGATCTCCGATCATTGGATGACATACTGACCTCCATCTGGACTCTTATCGAATACTATTGATTTGATCATCTTCGATCTCTATTGAACTATCTATATCCTAATATTATCTTGATTGGATGAAATTAGATAACTAGATCGATCTGGACCATCATATGTGACTATCCATTAATCATATCTTTCTTAATTACCTATAGTCTTTTTAATTATTGGGGTTAATCTTATACAGGGATGTAGTTAACTTGATAAGTAGGTATTTAGCAGTGGGATATTGCAATATAATCTCACATTTGCTTCACTCTTCACAGAAAAATCTATTCTTTAATCAATTTCGAATTGAAACTCTCAAAATCTAGGCCACGTGATAAATTAATTAGAAAAGTTGTACAAATATACCATAAAAAAAAGCATCTTAGATTAAGCATTTTTCGTTTCATATATGAAGTCCATAAATCCATATCTCTTTCATTAAGCTCAAAGATTGTGGAAGGAAAAAAAAAGAAGCCAAAAAAAATAAAAATAAAAAGTTGGAAAACACTAGAGATTTCAGCTAATTGAACACCAAAAGAAGTTAAAGAATCTCTAATCAGAAAGAACTTAGAAGGAAACCAAGAAAAAGAAACTTATAGCTGAAATATAGAAGAGGATGAAGCCGATCGCTACGAGGCCCCCCTCGGCACCCCTCCCCTCAACCTCTTGGCTCCTCTCCTTCCTTGCCCTCCTCTATCTCCTTCTCTCTCTCCCCTCCATCGATGACCTCCCAGCCGCTTCTCACCACCTTCATCGACTGCTGCAAAGCCCCCCTCCGTGCCTTTGTCCTCAACTTCTTTGGCTCTCTACCACTTACACTATCACAACTCGCACAAAATCCGTATGCTCGAGAAACAACCCCAACCAAAACCTAAGAAACCGCTTCGATCTCCATGCTTTTCTTCGCCACAAATCTCTGAAAAAGAGAATGAAACATCTTTTCATTATTTTTATTGATTTTTTTTAATATTTTTCTCCAATTTTTCTTCTATATTTTACGTAGGTAGGCGGCTTGGAGAGGCCGAATACATATGCTTAGACGATAGTTAGGGCTTTGGGGTTTTTGTGTTGGATATCAAAGGCCGAGATAGATATACGTCTCATTCTGTCAATGCATAAGCCTCCATTTTAATATATATACTAGCTTATAACCCATACAATGCACCGGATGTAATTTTTTTAGTAAATATTTTATTTTATTTATCTATTCTATTATATCTGTTCTAAATATGAATCTACTATATATAATTAAAATGAGAAATTTAACATAAAATAATTATCAAAATCAAATGCTAGCATTGTGTTTTATTTTGTGTGAAAAAAGAGGAAGGACTCGCTCTATATTTCGATGAAATCAAAAGAACTCTAGACAACTGTAGCTTTTGATTTTGGATTGTGGATATTAGAATAAGGAACCAGCCTCACAAAGTTCCGATGCCCCTCCCGCTAAGATCCTATGACTTTTCTCCTCCCCCGGCTCTCTCATTCCTCCTTAACTCCACCCAAACCCAATGTTTCGTCTGCTCTCTTCTTTACTTACCTAGCTCATTGCTACAACGACAATACCTTTTTAACATAGAAAATAAAGTATTTATCAATTTTACATAAATAAATAATCATATTTAATTTTTTAATTTTTTAATTTTTTGAAAACATGAACAAATCTTACTCACAAAATCTTATGTCTCTTAGATCTTGTTAGCATCAAATTATAATTATAATGTGTATTTGCATCAGTATTATTACTAATTTAATATTGAATATATTTCTCCAGGTAATGATAAGATCACAACCATCCATCCAAGAAATGGGTTCGGGTTAGGTTGGCATCTTTCACGCGAAAGAGTGATTCACCTTCTTTTGGGAGGTCAACTGTTGGATCGCACTATAGATGCTTCGAGATCTATCCAACGGTCGACCTAAACCCAAAGAAATGCCCCCTCTCCTGAGCCGGTCTCGCGTGTCACAGACCTCAGCATTTCCGTGGATAAAATAAAGGGTCCAGTTTGGAGCTGTCACTCCCTCCAATCCAATATAAAGACTTCCTCCACTCCACTCCACTCCACCCCCTCCCCCTCTACTTTTCTGCTCCCTTCGTTCTTGGCCGAATCTACAGCCGTATTTTTCCGATGTAAAGATCAGTTATTTCCTTCACTAAATCTTTCTTCCACTCGATTCTCCTTCTGACGTTATTCTATGCTTCTTCTTGTTCTACTTGAAGGGAGAATACTTTGAAGCTAATGGACGTGGAGCAGCTGAGGGAGTACGGCCATAAGATGGTTGATTTCATCGTTGATTACTACAAAAGCATCGAGTCCGTTTCAGTTCTCAGCCAAGTCAAGGTATTCAACGTTTCTTTCCTTTTTTTATTAAAGCATGACTATATTCTTGATTTTGTTCGATGATGAATTTTGCTAATTTTTGATCTGCGTGCGCTCTCTTCCTTCTCTACCCAGTCCGGGGCCATCATCGTCAGCGCTGGCCTTGTCGGCCTTACCGCTGCAACGCACATGGCCGCCTCCTCTATCCCCTTCCTCCTCCTCGAGGCCTCCGATGCCGTTGGTGGTCACGTCCGCACCGACTCCCTTGACGTACCCCATGACTCCTCCTCCCCCTGCTCTCTCACTTCTCCTTTACTCCCCTGTGAGTACCTTGCCCGACGAGCGCTTCCTCTCTCTCCGTGGAGTGATCCACTTCCACGAGCGCTGTGACGTGGCAGATGAAGACCTCTGTGTTGGTGCCACATGGCAAACAGAGGCCCTGCCAACCCAGAGGCCTTCATTTTATTATATATATATATTAGATTAGGTGTCTGGAGTTGCAGTATTTGTTGCGTTCATTGTAAAATGGAGTTTGAGGATGTGGCTTCTCATTCGAAGATTTTGTTATTTCGTTCAATCTGCAGGGTCCAGCGGCTGGCTGTCTGGCCGAAAATAGACAATCCTAGGCCAGCCTTGCAATTCATCTGATCTCTTAAGTCTCCACCTTAGCCAAAGTTCTACGACGTGGGTACAGTGATTCTACAATAGAGTGAATACTGTTTCATCATCCTCGTCACATAACATACAGAATGATGGTGCGGTCTACCCTTTTTTTGGCAAAATTTCTACCATGAGAATTCTGTTCTTGAAGGATAACCAGTTGATTTTTTTCATTTCTTAGGGAGAGGTAAGTTCCAGATTATCTTTAGAAGGATGATGTTATCTCTAAGGCTATAAATGGGTTGGGTTGATCTTTGGCCTAATTTGGCCTAATCAGATTCGATCCGTTTAGACCCAATCAAACCCATATTAAAAAATTTGTTGGGCCGGATTGGATTTTAAAATCGGACATGTTTCATTTTTTGGATTGGATCTGAGTTTACTGAAATTTAACCTGACCCGATCTGATTTGATCATATGCTCAACGACATGACTGAACCCAACCAATCTGAGCTTATTATGATTTATGGCTTTATACATTTTATTATGATGCGTTAGATGAATATATGACTGGATTCAAATTGCATGTCATGTCAAATCTTGGTCTTTGTTCCTAAGTTTCAAGTAGTTTTTTTTTTTTTTTTTTTTGTGTGCAAAGGATATAGGGACATACTTGATTGCAGTTAATACGCTGTGTCGTGCCATCTTGATTTTCAATCTGAAGATGCTGACCACTATCTCTCCCTTTCCATGTAAGTTATAAATCAAGCATGATGACTTCTAATTGATATATCTTTTGATGAATATAGGGCATGTAGTATCAAAATGTTAGAGGACCTAGTAATATGCTTTCGACTATTTTAGATTCTTAATGGTGTCTATAAAATATATATTTTTTTTGAGTTAAACTATTTAAAAATTTTGTTTGATTACTGAGAAAGTGAAAGAGAAGGCATTAGGAAAAGATCCTCTTGCAATTAAATAGAAGAATTTAGAGAGAGAAAAAAAAATGAAGTTCAGTGAAAAGAAGTAGATACAATTATAAATCATTAATATGGTTAAGAAAAGGGTACGACAATATTTTGGGATTATAGACTTGGAACAGAATCAGACCCAAATTTTTCGAGTTAAGACTGGATTATATATGGATCCGACCTAACCCAAATGATCCATTGAAGTAAAATTTTTATCTATAGACCCGACTCTATTTGATCTGATCTTTTATTGGGTTGGGTCTGGATCCAATATTAAGATCCGATCAAGAAATAGAGTCGGACCAGAATCACTCATAATCTGGCCTAACCTAATCTATTTGCACCTCTAGTTATTCTACCATGTTTCGGAACCAATAGCATGTTGAAATGAGAAGGTTTTTGAGCGAGTCCATTCCATTCTGCCGCATCTTCTTCTAAATTTAGTGAGAATGTGCCTAGAAGTCTTTGTAACTAGTCGAGTTCTATTTTTTGCCTTATGTAAAAAAATATCTCCATTGTTGGGATTGTTTGTAGACCTTTGAGAATGTCGGCCATAGAGGTTTTGGTTCGATGGTAAGCCACACATCTTGCCAGAAGACGGTTTGGTCTCCTTTTCCTAAATTGAGGCGAACGCCGAAGAAGAACCATGATGCAGTCTTCATATATAATACTTTCTGGGTAAGGCGATGCATAGCATTCTTTGGTTGGCTTGGAGGTATTCCGCATAGCATAAACTTGAAAATAACCTTCTCCACCGGCCGTTTGTTCCCGAAAATATCTCCACCACCATTTAGTTAGAAGATATGCTCGAACTGCAATCGATGCTTTTACAGAAAGATCTTTACGACTTTTTTATTCAAGAAACATTTTCCTTCTTTCCTCGTTTGCTAAGCCCACCCAATCACTTAGGTTTACGGACTTGGCCCCAACAGTGGCCTCCCGTATGGCTACCGACATAACTTGTACGTGACTTTGTTGTTAAAGTGAACTAACAACCTTTGTATATGTAATCTGGAGCTGGACAAACGCAATGCATGTCGGACGAATGGATGCTGAAGAGTCAACTCGCATATTTGAAAATGTACGACACTCAAATTACGAAAATGATGTCGAACCTTAGATCTGGGATCGAGCTGGCATTACAGGAGGGGAGAAAGAGAAAACGTATTATTATTATCTTCTCAAAAAAGTATTATCGTTATGTTTTAAATCACCCTATTTTATTCTTATTTTGTCATTATGCTATTTATTTATTTATTTTTTTGGTACCGTTTCTCAGTGCTTCTTCCCATGGAGGTGTCGACCTCCCTGCTCTAAACGCAATTGGAATCGAGGGTGGGTAGGGGGGAGAGAGGCCGGAAACCGCAGTGGAATTAGAAGGCAACTGGAGTTCGTTTGAGCTCTGAACTCGTGTTCTCTCCAACAACCACCGCACCCTCCTTGCCAAAATAGCTCCAGAGATCTCTCCACTTCTCCCTTCCTTCTCTTCCTGCTATGCTTGCTGCTTGCTGCCTTGATATCTCCGTTCCTTCCCTTCTTATATATGTTTGAAGCCACCCATGCCCAAAATGTTCGGCTTTTCTCGCCGCCGGATGAAGCTCGGAAGGTAATTTCCAGCCCATTTACCCATTTCCATTGTGCCCATTGACTGTTTCCCCCTTTTCTTGATTAGATTTCTGGATAAAGATTTAATCTTGGGAATATGAATCGAAAAAGATAATTCTTTGAAGAATTTCTGTCAAAAAGATGATCAGGTTACGGTGTTGGGGGTCATAGCTTGACGGTCCATTTTCCGGATTTCATTTGCTTGATTTGCTTTCTTAAGAAAACATTAATCTTGGGAAGCTTAAGGGAAAATGATGGCTTCTTTGAAAAATTTTCTTTCGAAGAGATTACAAATTTATGGGTCTGTATGGTGTAGGATGAAGGTTCATCTGGGGGATCCATCGCAGGGGATCAGAAGTCCCAGTCGGCCCACAAACCGAGTTAACCAGTCCAATGTAAGGGTTCTCTGATGACCCCTATGTGGTTCTTGATGTTGGCCTTGTGGAGTTTTGGTTGTTGAGGTGTTGAAGTTGGTGCAGGGAGAGAATGTGGTTTCAACTTCAGTGAGTGGTCGGTCTGATGATATTAATTGCATGTGCTCATCGGGTGCATTTGATCTCGGTAATCGCATTCTGGGGAGTTCTGAAAACTGGACGGTGTTGCCGACCGAAGGGCTCAAACCGGCTCCTCGATTCCATGTAATGGGTAGTCCTTTGTTGACCGCCTTAAATTTGCTCGTTATGATGTTAATTCCTTTCTGTTTAAGATAAAGTCTGCTTTACTTTTTGATCAGAAACGGAATAAAATGGTTTTGTTTCCAATAGCATGCAGCATCTGGTGTTGGGAGTAAAATGGTGGTTGTGGGTGGTGATTCTGGTGATGGATTGTTGGATGACACACTGGTAATGAATTCTGCACTTTCTTTATATATATATATATATATATATATATATATATATATATATATATATATATATATATATATATATATAATAGAATTCAACTGTTAGCACATGATCATTCATTTCCTGAACTTTGATACTTCACTCAGTTAAGTATTTTGTATTATCTTTTGAATTTGCAATAATGGTTCTGGGTTCATGGTGACTGCCTCTGGCAGTGACCAGTCTGAGGATAATAGTCTGGACCTATGTTCTATTATAATTACATCTCTCAGACAGACTGGTGCTTTGTTATTCAAACTAATGTTGTTTACTTCATGCATTGAATTTGTATATTTCTTTCAGATATTGAGTTTGGACAAACTTACCTGGGCTGCTGCTGCTCCAAAGGTTCACTTATCACCAAATGGCCATTCGTTGAAAATACCTGCATGCAAAGGTCACTCTTTGGTATACTTCTGATAGCTCATTGCCACTTGCCTCTGTGTTGTGTTTGTTTCAAATTGATTTTGATACTAGATGGCTTTGCTTTTGCATTAGATTTTGTTTATTGATAGTGATATTAGTTGCATGTGGCAGTATTTTGCATGTACTTATATGTGCTGTAAATTGTAGGCAGGGAGAAATGGCATAAGGAAAATGCATATATTTAGGTCACAGTCCCCGTTTTTGATTCACTGCAGTGTATCTGCAACTGCATTTCAAATACCTGACATCGGAGCATGAAAAAATTCTTAAGCCCCAAGGCCCCTTTTGATGGTTATGGAACCGATCATAAGATGTTGGATTGTTGTTAGTTTTCATTTGTGGACGTTTCTGCTCTCTTAACTTTTCCTTGGGTTACCTATCACTAAATCTTCTCACCAAACTTCTCCAAAGATACCTATCTACTCTCTGAAGAACGTTGTGAGTTTGCATCCACTTGTGACTTTACGCTACAATGTGAGTATACATTTGCTTGATATGGTTAATGATCCATTCAGAGTTTCGACATCACGATGTTAAATTAGTAGAGAGCTTTTGGTCATAAATTCCTGATGTCTCTTCAACCTGACTTCGTGCTTTTGATTGTTGAACTACTTATTGGGATTCCCCACCCTGTTTTGAGATCATGATTACCAAGATAATTGTTGGTTTAAATTATTTTATTGTATCTTTGGGCATCCTTCTGTGCTTCATGCTTCCTTTAGTTCTCTTTCCAGCCCTGTTTTGTCTGAGTCATAAATTTTTTGAGAGCTTTGCTTCCCAATTTGACTTCACAATTGTCGCTATTTTCTCCTGTAACTAAGTTACAACATATTTTTTATATCTTCATTATCTCATATTTATAGTTGTATATTATAGTTGAATCTGTTTCCTCCCTTCTTTCATTGGTTCATGTAACGTTGCTAGATTCTATTGTCCAATTAATAATCTCCAAGAACTTACATGATCTTCATTTATTTGAGATATGCTAATGATGTCATAGTTTTTGATTGCAGTATTTTGGTCTCACTTTTGTGATAATTTTCACGATCATATTCTAGCCCTTGTTGCATGTTTTTATTTGAATGTGCTATGACAAATTGTGGTGCTTAAGGGAAAAATATTGGTCCATATTGATTTTTTTTTTTTGTAGTCCTGATG
>NC_026002.2:27146477-27163977 GCF_000442705.2 Elaeis guineensis
ATAAATATATTGTTGAGTACAGATCGAATTCAGTTGAATAATCATATCTGTTTTAAACTAGCATACTTCTTGCAGACACAACGACGCGATTTCTGGATCGGGCACCATCTTATATATGACATTACGAAGAGCAGCAAGAAGCTCGTTGTCCATATCTATCCTGGGAATGGTGTACTGAAATCTCAAATTCAAATAATAAGCTGCATATAAATTTCAAAACTGATCAAGTATACTTTTAGAAGTATGCTTTGAAAAAATATTTTAAAATATTTTTGAATACATGTTTACCGGTTAGATGCAAATCTCTACCCATCTGATAACCCAACGGTGCTTAATGATGTTAATGAATTCTTGAGCATGCTTCAGATCATTCTTACTGATCTATTTCTTTATCCTCTCATCATATAATATAAGAAGCCCATCGGGGGTATCTCTCACTGTCCACGGTGCAAAGTACCTCATATAATGGCTTAAAAGCCTTTACTACCTTCTCAGTCCGCTGCCAAAATGACTGACTCGTCACCAAGTTCTCCACATGACTTCCATCAGTGCCAGCCCTCGCATATCTGCTCTCCTGCCACTCGACACTGACAACCATCTGACGTAGGGCTGCTTTCTTCTGAAGAAGACTATCAAGTGCTATGTAGTTGGTAGCAAATTGTGTGATATCCGGTTTTAAGATCTTCCTCCCAGTATACGTTCACATCAATGAAAGAATCCATGTGTGTAGATGAATTTAGTAATAGTCTGGACAATCTCCACTACCTGCTGCACCCTACGAATCTTCCCAATATCCATCAATATAAGATCAATACAATGTGCAGCACATGGGATCCAGTATATCTGCGGTCGCTGCTCTATCAACAACTCTCCGGCAGTCTTATATTGTGGTCTATTATCTGTGATGATCTGTATGACATGCTGCTCACCCACTAAATCAATCACCTCCTCCATCAGACCAAGAATATATATGGCATCGTGCATCTTATCTGAAGCATCAATTGATTTGTGAAAAAATATTTTTTCATCACAGTATGTTAAAAAATCAATAATGCTCCGTCTAGTAGGATCTGTCTAACCATCATACATCACTGTCAGTCTGTATGTAGGCCATTTATTTTTGTAAGAAGCAATCCATCTCTGCAGATCCTCCTTGTTGCTATCAAAAAGCTGACCATAGATGTTCTTAGGTCTTGACGGATCTACACCCTGGCCGGCAGCCTCTATGGCTGAAATATGACTGGGCATTTGCTATTGCATTTGCTGGAATATGACTGAAATGAAACTATGATCCAATAGCTCGCTACATATCCTTCTTCTTATCTTTTTCAGCATAGTGTCAATTCTCTGCTGCTTTGAATCCTTGCTGGGCAAAGCATATGGATCCAAATCATGGATGGTGGCTCCTGCTGAATTATCTCTGGAGGACCTCCTCCTACTGTCAAAAGCTCCCAACAAAGAAGACATACTGCGTCTGCTCCCTCTACCACTAGGCTCTCTGACTGGGGTAGTCCTTCTTAACTCGAAATCTCCCTCACCGGTCGCTGATCCAGACCCCAATTTGTAGCATGATGGTCCAAATCGCTCTCTATACTGGGCCATCTCCTCCTGCCGGTACTGATCTGCTAAGTTTGTCTGAATGACAGCCTCAATCTGTGTCTCATCATCTGGAGCAGAAGCCTTCTCTGACTCTTTAGAGTGAGAAGAAGGTGGCTCTGCAGTCCGACGGTCTACTTCATCCCTTTTCTGCTTTGTCCTTTCCTTCGCTGCTTTCGAATCAGTAAAATGCTTTTTCATCAATTGTTGGACCTCTTGCGGATATTTCCGACACAGACACATCAGGATAACCACCAGTCAGATGTTGCTTCAACCTAGTCACCCCTCCTCCTTTGAACTCTGTGTTGCATCATTTGCATCTCCAATGATGCTGAGCCGAGAGCATCTCGTCATGATCCCAACCGATGTCACGCTCTGGATCTTTCTTCTTACTCATTTCTGCAGGTATAACAAAACACGGCAGTTTAATAATTATTAAAAATATATTATATATAAAATAAAAATTCATGAATTCAAAAAAAAATTTTATGTGCTTCAAATAATTATTTTTAATTAACTGTAATATAATACTAATTTTATATATTTTTTATTTGATAATAATTTTTACTATTTAAATATTTATAAAAAAAAATTTTAAAAAATCTCAAGTTAGATTCAAATATTTCAATTGCTTGAATCATTCTAAACATTATTCTTAATTGCATACCAAACTCTGATTTTTTATTTTTTATTTTATTTTTTAATAATTTTTATATAAATAAATATATGTTAAAAAATAGTTGATTAATTAAAGTCAACGAACGTCATGCTCTAAATTTTTTTCTTATAAATATCTGCAAATATAACAAAACACGATAGTTTAATAATAATTAAAAAAATTATATATAAATTTAAAAAAATTTTAATAATAATTTAAAACTTATAAATTCAAAATAAATATGTTATATGCTTCAAATAATATTTTTAAATTTACTAAAATATAACACTATTTTTATATTTTTTATTTTATAATATTTTTTATTATTTAAATAATTATAATTTTTTTTAATTTTAAATATTTTTAAAAAAAAATTGAGGTTAGATTTAAGTAGCTTGAATTATTCTAAACATGATTCCAAAACTCTGATTTTTTTTAAATTTAATTTTTTATTAATTTTTAAATGAATAAATATATAAAAATATTTAAAAAATATATAATTAATAAAAATTAATAATTTTGATGTCATCATGTAGATCTTCCAAAGATCTATCACATATAATTAAATCAAACCAAAATCATAAAATTTTGGCATGATTTCCTCTTATTTTCATACTTCCTCATTCTTATCCTATTTTTAACAACAAAAACAAAAAAAATAAAATATTTACTAAGAGAATAACACATTATCTTACCTCCAGCCAAAGATCAGCCTCTCAAACCACTCCTGCAATTTGACGGAGTTTTTTTTTTTCTAATTTTTCGGAGGTCTCAACGAAACTGGAGGTCTCAACGGTTTCATTGAGACCAAAGCACCTTCGGGAGTTCTCTGAAACTTCTCAGAGAACTCTAGACACTAGGCTGCCACTTAAAAACAGCTCAGGCCCTACTCCCCTCCCCCCTCATTTTTTTACGTGGGGTTGTCGGCACGGTTCGGTTCACACCGAACCGGTGTTGAATCGTTTCATACCCCCCGGTTTTGGGCGGTATGGATCGGAACCGCACCGAACCGGGCGGTTCGGTGTGGTTCGGAGAGGTTTTCCGAAAAAACCCCCCGAACCGGACCGACAGGGTGCCAGTCCTGTTCGGTCTGCCCTGTACCGGGCGGTTCGACCCGATACGACGAACCCTGCATCTACATATATGTATGTTTTAGAAAAAATAAAGATTTTAAAGGCTCTCAGATGCTACAAATGGATCCTAAAATTGGGAAGGTCGATGTCCAGAGCTAGCATCTATAAAAAAACATGATCTCGTCAACAGGAATAAACTTAGCATACGATATAAGAACTTTGTCGATTAAGAACACGGGCTATATCACGGGCATAAGGTGATCATAGCACAAATATTTGTGAGTAATATTTTGAAGCATGATATGAACAGATGACAAGAACGACTTATGAATCATCATGTTTACAAAATGTTCACGATTTATGCATGCATAACTAGTTTTATGACTTGTTTTATTATATACTTTCGAAAATACTTTATTTTTGTCATATTTATTATTTTCTTAATATTGTATTATCATAGAAAAGCTTATGCTTGATCCGATAAGGAAGTATATATTTTAGTTATTGAGCTAGTGTAGCTCATTTCTCTTTTTATTTTTTTTTTCAGAGGAATAGGATCACTAGAGATGAAGAATGTTTCAGGCTTTGGCGATCATGCTAGCAAGATGATTTTATAGCAGACTTTTGATTCTTTGATTGATTATGAATAGTAATTAATAACTTTTTAAATTCAAGGTCTTGGGGTTTGATATTTAAATTTAGATTTAGTCGCTTTGAACCGATATTTATTTAATTATTCAATGGATGTGGATTTGGATTTTGATTCTATTCAAGATTATGATTGTTCGCTTCATGTTATCATGAGTTGTATGCATCGGTAGCAACTAGCATGGCTGTGTTATGTCTTGGATTTGGGTGTGACACATTATATAGTCATTATATGAGATGGCCTTTGACCTATAATTAGTGTATGATTTGCACCATGGGCTTCCATAATGGATTCCTTGCATCCTTATTAGAGTCCAGCAGTTCTTATTCATGCTGTGCTTGGAAAGTTCCGTTGCCCTAGCATGATTTTTATTGCTGTTATGATCTGAACATAGTAGCTTGTGATGCCATAAATATGGATGAAAGCTAATCTTCCAGGAGCCCTTACATTGAAAATAACTTGCCTGCATTTGTTGTCATGTAGGTGTCTTGGGGAAAAATGGTTCTTCTTATTGGGGGGAAAACTGATCCTGTGAGTCACCAAATATCAGGTTGTAAGTCATTCTTTACAATCGTTGTTCCACTATTGAATCTCATCATTTTTCAAGTTTTCCTGATGACAAGTTAATTAATATTCTTCATCCAATACAGTATGGTCCTTTGATGTAGAAACAGAATGCTGGACAAATATAGAAGCCAAAGGGGACATCCCGGTAATTCCTTATAAATTCAGCTTTCTGCAATCTGATTAAGTTTAAGCTGGCTTATATTTGTTCATTGGAACTGGCATGGCCATCTTCTATATTCATGTCTTTTCTTTTTTTTTTTTCCTCTTTTGTTAGGGAGAGGGGGTTATAAATCAAAGAACATTTTTCTTGTCTGACCGAGGCCATATCTTGGCCTCTGATGATAGTTAATTGAATGTTATCTTGTTTCTTGAAGTCTTTATACTTTCTTACTTTTGTATAATTCCTTTCATGCTACAGTCATCTGAAAGCAAATGCTTAAAATTATTCTACTTGTATTTGTCCCCTTATCTACTTGTTGTCTACTTATCCATTCTAGATGGCAATAAGCTATAAAGAATGCAGTTTTTTTTTTTTTTTTTCTTTTTTTTTTTTTCCTATGGTGGTAGATTTTCTACATTTTAACTTCCCATTGTATTTCAGGCTGCTCGCAGTGGGCATACCGTAATCAGAGCAGGTCCTGCCTTGATCCTGTTTGGGGGTGAGGATGTAAAAGGGAGAAAATTGAATGATCTTCATATGTTTGATCTTAAGTCTTTAACATGGCTTCCCTTACGTTATACGTGAGTATGCTTTCTGCACAGCATCCTTCTATATCTGATCGACAAATCTTCAAATGGGGAGCACGATTACAGAAGCCAATAAAGAACATGCAATACTTCAAAAAAATATCGAATATAAAATAAGTGGGGGCTTTTTCCATGGTGCATTAAAGGATTTATTTGCCTACTTGATACTATTCTTGCATTGCTTATGGGGTTACATTCCCTTTTAATATAGTTGAGAAGTTATGGACATGCTCATAGTTTTGTATGTCTTCAACTGCACCTTGGAACTAAATCATGCCATTAACAGAGGAACAGGACCTTCTCCAAGATCATATCACGTGGCAGCTCTCTATGACGACAGAATCCTTTTTGTTTTTGGAGGGCAATCAAAGTCCAGGATTCTGAATGATCTCTATTCGCTAGACTTTGAATCAGTAAGCTGCATGGAGGCCACCTCAACTTTGTCAAGTTGATCTTTGTCAAAAGTATTTCATATATTTTAAGGATTTAATAACTTGTTTGCATACATATATCTTCATGTCAGATGGTATGGACAAGAGTGAAGACCTGTGGTCATCATCCATCACCTAGAGCAGGTTGCTGTGGGGCTCTTTGTGGAACTAATTGGTATATCACAGGTGGTGGAAGCAAGAAAAAACGTATGCATAAACTGTTGCCTAGAGTATGCTCTGATAGAATATTCTGTTTTAAATGATCCTGATCATCATGATTAAGAGGCCGTTTTATTCTTCTGCTTCCATCTTAAGGATTTTACGCTAGAATTATGTATAGTTCTTAGACTCGATTTTACTTAACATCTTATTCAGACTAGGAGCTTAAAGTTTAATTTTATGATTTAGAGATAAAGATGGCAAGTTTCCCTTTATGCTTGCTTCTTTTCTTTCTTTCTTTTTTTTTTTTGGGATACTAGTGCGAGCGTGTCTATTATTACTATTATTATTGAAGCTACTTTTGTTTCTACCTTATGGCTCCCGGCATCCATCTCTCGCTCTCTCTCTTTCAATCCTGAGCACTGCGTTATTTCTTTTGTTGATTGCTTTAGGGAAACTGTTCTGAAACATGTGGTTATTGCAAATATTATTTATTAATGGGAATTATACATAATATAACCTCCTGCGGCCGAGGAATCTACTGCTGTAGTTGAAGAACAAAGAACAAAACTTATCATCGAGTTGCTGCTTAGTAGACAATGCGAACCTCACATAATAATATATAACCTTCACCTCTTCAAATAAACTATCCTTTTCTTCCCCCCCAAATCAGCCAACACTATGTAAGGATCTTGAAGAGGATTAAATAATGAAGAGGACACTTCTAGATGTTGATCAAGATCTCAAGACAATTAGAACTTGAGCAAGTACTAGGAGAATATAAACTAGCTAAATAGAGCATGAAGTCTAATATATATGTAATTGTTTACCATGTGACAAGTAAAACACCACACAAAGAAGTGCACATGTAGATTCTATGTACAAACTTTATTTCATGCAATCCATTTGCACAGTCATTTAATGGATGAATGTGTCTAAATTTCACACAAGTATGGTTGTGTTATTATGTATTAAAGAGTAGGCTATGACACTTTCTGCTCTAAAAAGTGGTATATAACTTTAGGCCTTAGTTTTTAATGCTTAAATATTTCTAGTGTGATGTGAAGTGCATTCTCCAATAATGTAATGTAGTGCTACTTTACTATCATATAGTCTGTAGCAAGGTATGCCATCTCGGTACCGGGCCTGTATCGATGCCACCCTATTACCAAGGGTCCATATGCCCCCTGTACCACATACTGATCCCGAACTGATATGGTACAGTATGCCTTGTATCGAGACTTTATAGTAAGGTTCGCTGTATTGCTATATACCACCCTATATCGGGCATACTGTACTGTATTTGTGTCGAACCAAGACTTGATAAAGAGGACGTATTGGTCTTGGTACACTGGACCAACCCCCATACAGGACATACCAAAATTGTACTAGCATGGTATCGTTATGGGGTCTAGTACTGAGATAGTGAACTGTGGTATATACTTTATAGTCTGTACTAATATTTGTGTGGAATCTTTTTATTTTGGATGTATAGTTTCTTTCTTAACATTTAAAGATTATTATCATTGAATCTTTATTATAATCTACATGTTGATAATAGGTTTGGCTACATTACTGAAATGTATCATCTGTTTTTTTTGCTGGAAAGGAGCATCTAGAGATAAAATATATTCATAAAATTCCTTTTTGAGGTCTTCTATTAATGAAAAAAAATCAATTTTCCATTGAAGTAGCTTCTTGACCTATGACTCACCAACCCCTCTTTACATTTGTAGGCACTGCCACTCCACCCCTTTCACCATCATTTCCCTTTCTTAGATGCTGCCTTGTTACCTCCATATCAATTGTTGAGTTGATGCTGAGGGTGCCAACCATCAGATTTGGTAATGCTCTTGTGGTTGATACAAGAGATCTGGCTTTGATTGTGCCCTCACCCAGGTTTTCATCCAGGTTTCCACCTTCCCAGTTCTTTAAAAAAAAAAAAGAGGTGATATTAGTGGATCCCAAGGAGTGATACAATACTCCTTCAAGCACAAAATTTTATTCATCCTTCTGGTCCAGCAAGGGAAGCCTCCACGGCCCATGCCCTTCACTCAAGATCTAATTTACATATTCCATCTCCTAGTTTTGGTGGTTGTATGAGGGAGATCCTTCTGTTTGTAATTTTTGTGGGCTGATATATATATATTTTTTTTGTTAGAACTATCTATTGGTAAATTAATATCATTGTTAATTCATTGAACTTTGTTAGTATTCTACTTCAATTAGTGCATACTTTCTATTCTCTTTTCAGGACATTTGGAAACCCTAGTCTTTGACATTCTAAAATTTGAGTGGTCTGTTTCTGTTACTTCACCTGGTGCTTCTGTTACTACCAACAAAGTGAGTTTGCTGATAATCTTTTCTGTTCCCTTTAGTATGACCCTCTACAGTTATATGCGTCTTTTGCTATTCCTCAGTTTTATGGTAATACATCTGTGGTTTCTTTACCTACAATAATGTTTGTCAATTTAACTGTTTAATGATAAATTCTGAAAATTTCAAGAAGAATATTTTAAATTCTTGTGTCCTTATGGTTTTTCTTTATGCATCAATACTGTGTCTGTGAAGAATATGGTGGTGGGTTTCAAGTTGCTAAAACTGTCAATTCAGTTTAGAATTTGTTCTTAATTTTGATTGTAATGGCCATGTAAGTATGAGTTGTGCAGCCACAAAAAGGTAATAGCAGGGTGTCAAGCTAGGATTTGGCTCGGTGACTAATTTATGACATGAGGTGGCTAGTTTGATTGTCATAAGCATGAGGTTTCATTCATGAGGTGGTAGCTTAAACAAGGCAATTCAATAACCAGAGGTAGCAATTCAAGCATGAGGTGATGCTAGCATGAGATAGCTGTTTAGTATTATGCATGATGTGTAATAAGCATGAAGTGACAACTCTCAAGAAAGTGCAGGGTGGCAGCTTACTAGGAAACATGAGGTGGCAGCTCAACCTTAGAAAATTGTAAGTTAGTCTTTGCACCTAATGTCTCTTAGGTTCTCCCAAGAAAACGTTGCACAAAGATTCTTCTAAATAAACTACATGCATTTTCATTGCTAATTTCTATGGGACGTCTAGCTCATTTATACAGATAGTTATACATGAGGTACAATGGATTTTAGGGCATTACAAGTGGAGGTGGAGGTGGAGGTAAGTTCTCTTTCCTCTCTTCTCACAGCTTACTGTCAACTCCTTACCCTCTCTAAACTAGCCCTTATCTAAAGCTTTTTTGCCTAAGCATTGCACCCTACCACTACCTTATCACCATAACTCTAGCCTAATCCTTAATGCCCGTCCTTTCCCCATTGCTTCTCCACTCTTGTTATCCCATTCATCTTTGCCTTTTTATCACTGTAGACCCAAAAAAACCCTAACCCTAACAAACTTTCCTATTTCTAGAATGAGTTTAGGCTTTTTGCCAACCCATCTAGTTGTCGGGTCGGTTGGGTTACCAATGTAAATTTCCAAGTTTGGTTTATTTTAGCCCAACCCGAAAATAGAGAGGAAAATGGGGACAGAGAGTAGGAGAGGAAGAGGAGATATTAAGTTCTATTCGTTATTGAATTGTTTAGATTGTTTTCTAATATCAGATTATGATTGCTCACATACTGAAAGTCTAATATAGTTTCAAATAAAGGGTAACATTGTCATTTGGCATCATCTTAAAAGCTGGACAGTTAAAAATCTGATTTGGTGGTTGATCTAATCAAAAAATCTTGCTGCTTCTTTGATGCTTGAGCATTTTTGGCTTTTTTAAGGGACCATATAGCCTAGGGATTTGGTTTATCAGGTTTTTGGTCTGATCATCTGTTCCATTTTGGTTCTAATTATACTATCAAACCCCTTTTCCTTGGCTCACTCTGTTATCATTTCTCTGGCTCTAATCTAGACATGGACAACATTGTGGAAGATGATGTTGACTAGTACAGCTCCCTCTTTTCTATCCATTTCTTGGTCTCTCTCTCTCTCTCACTCTTACTCACACACACACTCCCTCCCCTGCTCCCTCCCCCTCCCTTGGTGCTCTTGTGATACCCCAACCCATAAACCCAACCCAAATAGGCCACATGAATTTTAGAGCAGTGGAGAAAAAAAACTGAAAGAAGACTCCCAATGGGAGTCTTCCCCATTGGACTCCCGATCAAAGTCGAAAACCACAATTGAGAGGGAGTCAAACTCCTCCCCTCCATTTTATTTAAAGGGAAGAGGGCTTCCCTCTTCTTCCCATCAAAGATCGAGGCCCCAAGCTAGAGTTTCATCAGAGTTCTCTTCTCCCGAAAGCTGTTCACCATGCCTGCTGGATTTCGACCCAACCACCGTCAGAAAAGAGGTTTTGAAAGAGAATTTTGGGAAGCTCATTTTTCGTGCAAGGTTAAAATGGCTTCGTGTCGGACTAAAAGGGTCGCTCGAGGTGTTGCTAGAAAGACATCAAATCAATAAGATAGCGACACTCAGTAAATTGATAGCACCTCTCAATAGAAGGGAGTCATTGATCCTGCTAGGAACATCCATATAGAGTAACAAGAATCAAGCATGGCTTAAATAATACAATTATTAGTTGGCTTAACGCAATCGTAATAGTAGTTGCAACAATAGTTACTGCAACAACGGCAAGTGCAACAATAAACACCACCACTACAAGGACGTGGAGAGCAACCAGAGCAATGAAATAATATTGTAGAATTTAAGAAGTCTTGTTGGAACTTGCTGGAACCACAACGCATAAAAAAGTTGGCGCCACCAAAACTTTCCTACAAGACCTAATTTATTTCCTTCTTATCGGAATGATATGTTGGAATCTCCTAATTTTAGGAATAGCAGATTATTAGGAATCAATTGTATATATTTTTTCTATTGTAATTAGTTTCTTATTCCAGAACAAATCTTTGTATATAAATAGGAGCTGTTGTATAGAGTTTTTTTATTAATCAAATACATAAAAATTCTCTCCAAAATTTGTATTCAACATGGTATCAGAGTTGAGCCAAACTTTCTTGGCATAACTCCATGAAACAGACCTAGATTTTTTGGGTTTTTTGGGTCAAGCTTCTTAGCAACATCTACAGGGGTTGGTGACTATCACCACCCAGCTCTGAAGGAAGATCTACCGCTGATCAGCCTTCTTCAGTGTTTTTTTCCGGCCGTTCTTCTTTTCGGTGATCTCCCTCATGTGTTGCACCTTTGCTTAGCCCCTGCTTGTAACTTGGTTTGCATTTTTTTGATTTTTTGGTGCATATCTCTTGTTTTCAGTTTTGCTCCTGTGTTTTTCCTTTCTGTTTATTGAAGAATGGCTGTATCTGTCTTGTTCCGACGTGTGTAGGTTCTCAAATCCAATCTATTCAATCTCCTAGTGGTTTGTCCTTAACATCATTACTAAGGTTTGCCTCAAGCCTCAGATTGCCCCCCTGAAAATGAGAAGGGGAAGACACCTCTTCTTTCTTATGTCCTCAAACCCCCGGAAGATTGAATGGATTGGATTTGAGAACCTACATATGTTGGAACAAGATAGATACAGCCATTGAACATGATACATCTGATCAACCAGCATCCCTGAATTCAGTTTCTAAACATCTTGAGGAATTATGTGGTGAGTCTCTTTTGATTCTTGACGATACTAATCCTGATTCTGAGTCTAATTCTAATTCCTCTATTGATGATCTTGATGTTCTCATTGCTCTCAGAAAAAGAGTCAGGATTTGTACTAAACATCCTATCTCTAATTTTGTTTCGTATGATTCTTTGTCTCCTTTTTATAGAGCCTTTATCTTGTCTGTTTCTTCTATTTCTATCCCACAGGATTGGAAGGAAGCGTATCTTGATTCAAATGGAAGGTAGCTATGGTTGAGGAGATGAAGACTTTGGCAAAAAATGAGATATGGGATCTTGTTACTCCTCTGGAAAAGAAATCAGTTGGATGCAAGTGGGTGTTCACAGTAAAACATAGAGCGGATAGTTCAATTGAAAGGTACAAGGCCAGATTAGTGGCAAAAAGTTTTACATAGAACTATGGAGTGGATTATCAGGAGAACTTTGCTCCTGTTGCAAAGATGAATACTATTAGAACACTGTTATCATGTGCTGTAAATCTTGAGTGGGACTTACAACAGTTTGATGTTAAGAATGCCTTTTTATATGGAGATTTAGAGGAAGAAGTGTACCTAAAAATTTCCCCAGGGTTTAATGATGAAAAAATCAAAGGAAAGGTTTGTAGATTGAAGAAGGCATTATATGGTCTGAAGCAGTCACCAAGAGCATGGTTTGACAGATTTAGTAGGGCCATGACCTTCTTTGGATTCTATCAAAGCAATGCTGATCATATCTTGTTTATGACAAACTATAACGGTAAGATCACATTACTTATTATTTATGTTGATGATATAGTTGTGACTGGAGACGATAAGGAGGAGATTGCCTGTCTAAAAGAACTCTTGGTCCGGGAGTTTGAAATTAAAGACTTGGATAGATTACGGTACTTTTTTGGAATAGAGGTTGCCAGATCAGATAAAGGAATCTTTATTTCTCAAAGGAAATATATACTGGATCTTCTGGAAGAAACAGGTATGTTGGGATGTAAACCTGCAGGATCTCCAATTGAAGCTAATCATAGATTGCAAATCAGAGTTGGGGAATCAGTTGACTTAAGGAGATATCAGAGGCTGGTTGGGAGATTGATTTATCTCTCACACACTAGACCAGATATAGCATATGTCATGGGTCTAATGAGCCAATATATGCATGATCCTCGTGAGCCCCACTTAGGTGCTGTTTTTCGCATTCTGAGATTCTTAAAATCTGCACCTGGAAAAGGACTTCTATTCTCAAAGCATGACAATCTTCAGATAAAAGCTTTTACATATGCAAATTGGGCTGGATCTCTTGATGATAGGTCAACATAGGTTATTGTACATTTGTTGGTGGTAATTTGGTTACCTGGAGAAGCAAAAAGCAAATTGTGACAGCAAGATCAAGTGCAAAACTAGAATATAGAGCCATGGCACAGGGCATCTGTGAATTATTGCGGTTACGAAAATTGATGGAGGAACTGAAGCTGTCAGAAACAAATGATTTGTCCTTGTTCTATGATAACAAAACTGCCATCAGTATAATGCACAATCCAATCCAGCATGATCGGACCAAGCATATAAAAATTGATCGACACTTCATTAAGGAGAAAATAGTGAATGGATCTTTGAGTGTCTCTTATGTGACTTCGAAGGAGCAGTTGGCCGACATGTTCACGAAAGGTCTAAGCAGCAGATTATTTCATACTCTAGTTTGCAAGTTGGACATGTGTAATATACATGAACCAACTTGAGAGAGAGTGTTAGAACCTGCTAGAACCACAACACATAGAAAAGTTGGCGCCACCAAAACTTTTTTATAAGATCTGATTTATTTTCTTCTTATCGGAATGATCTGTTGGAATCTCTTAATTTTAGGAATAGTAGATTATTAAGAATCAATTGTATATATATTTTTTTATTGTAATTAGTTTTCTATTCTAGGACAAATCCTTGTATGTAAATAGGAGCTATTGTAAAGAGTTTTTTTATCAATCAAATACACAAAACTCTCTCCAAAACTTGTATTCAACAAGTCTCCACTGGTTTCAAGGGGACTACAAAATCTTTGGAAGCTGAGAATTGACTTATGAAGATGGAGAAAGTGTTTGCTATTATGAGATACCATGATGATGAAAAGATCTTGTATGTATCATACATGTTGCGGGGTGAAACGTTCAATTGGTAGCAGAGACTAAAACACAAATATGAATAAGAGAGGGAACAACTCAGCTGCAAGAGATTTCGAAAGGTGTTTTATGATCACTCTTTTTCTCGAAGTGTAAAGACTTAGAAAGAGCAAAAATTTATTTATCTGAAACAAAAATAATATAATAAGTGCGGATATGAAGCTAAATTTATAGAGTTTGCCAAGTTTGTTCCAAGATTAATCGAGGATGAGTGTTATCGGGTGGATAAATTTGAGATGGGATTGAGGACAACAATTAGAAAGCAAGTGATGCCATATGAATTAACTATTTATACAGATATGGTGAATAAAGTATTGATAATTAAAAGAGAAGTCAACAATAAATGTGCAAAAAGAGAAAAATCAAAAGAAGAGAAATAAGTCAAATGAATCTCAAGGGTAGAATGGTAAAAATATTAAGAGTTCAAATAAGAGATCGATAAGTAACAATTCTAAGTCAACTGATAGCATCAAGTGATCCAGATATAGCAAAGTTCACGGCGAAAAGGACTGTCATTGGAATAGTGGTGCATGCTTTGGTTATGGTTGGAAGGGCCATAAAATAGCGAATGCCCATAAAGAATATAGAGTCAACTTGTCCCAAGGAAGGGTTCATGTAACATGTCCAACTTTTGGATGCAACGATGATGAGTTTTGAGAAAAATTCTCTGCATGAATTTGATTAATTGGTTAGTTTCGCTTGTAAGATAAGTAATGCTTCATTTTTTTTTAGATTTATTAGTAAATTATGAAATATTTTTTATATTAAATTATTCATAATTTATAAATTTGATGTATGATATTTTGAATTGCCGAATATATGTTTTTTTCTGAAATGTTAAATGATTTATTATCGAATGTATTGAATTTGATATAGATTGTCCGATTGATTTTAATGTCACATGATTTATGAACCTTTCGATTCAGAATATAAAATATATTTTTGAGAAAGATGTTTTGATTTGAGATGGACTTTGACTTACAGCTAGACTTTATTTTCGATATCTTGTCAGTGAGGATTGTGCGCTGGTATATCGATACTCTGCTAGTGGAAATTATGCGCTGGTACTTTGATATCCTGTCTATTGGGATTGTGCACTGATACTTCGACACCTGTCAATGAGGGTTGTGCACTGGTGTTTTGAGATCCTACTAGTGATGGTTGTACATTGGTATTTCGATATCCTACCAGTGAGGGTGGTGCGTTGGTATTTTGATATGTTGTCATTGGATGTTATGCAATGACACTTTGATGGAGTTCATGGTTGTCGAGATGAACATAATATTTTGAAAGAAATTAATTAATAAACAAAATTGGAATTGTGAAAGCATTGCATCTACATATTATTTGGAAAGTATTGTATATGTGAATTAGATTTTGAATTAATATACCTTATATGCTTATTTTCACTATACTATTATTGCTGGATTTATGTCAATAAAGATTCATTGCTTACTGAGCTATCAAGCTCATTATCCTCTCTTTCTTTTTTAAATTCAAATGCTTAATTTCGAACATGCGTACTACTTGAGAGTGAGATTAGAAGCAAAATTTAACACTATCAACATTGTTTAGATTTACATCTATTGTTATTAGTTAAGATTTATTAGTCAAGATTTATTTGACGTAAGGACTTTCACATGTATTTATTAGTTGAATTTGTTAATTGAATTTTGACTTTTAGTTATTTAAATTAATTCCGCTGTGATGTTTTGATACCATGTTTGGAATACCTTGCATGCTTGTGGAGAGGATTTTCTATGAGTATGCAACGGTTATGGCCCTTGGCTCATGATCTCGAGTCAGGGACGTGACAACTTTCCTCATGGTTGCCTAAAGCAATGTGGGTTAAGGATTTCTGGCTCTAGCTCCAACCTCTCTTTTTCTTCTACTAGTCCTGTTCTTCCCTAATCTTAAAATTGAGCCCCTCCCCTACCTCTAACTTTACCCTCTCTCTATTTGCCAACCCCCCACATGCACTCCACATCTTTGGAGTCAATCTTTCTCATTTTGTATTGTGTTCATTGACCTCCCCTCTTGAAAGAGTGAGTGACCTAGTGAGCCATTCTTTTTTTTTCCTCAAAGGATATAAGCTATGTTTGGACAATTATCTAAAATATCTTTATTTTGTTTAATTTATTCAAGAATGCCTCTTTTTAGGTAATTCTGATAAAATTTTCAATACATTGAATCTGCTTCATTTTCAGTTAACTCATGATAGTTTTGAGTTCTATTTGACTTGAAACTAGTCATTGATAACCTTGCTAAATTGCTGTATCATTAATAACTGGGATAATTCTATTTGAAGTTGGGCTTGTTACTAATAAGACATGCCATTTGGTTCAGTAGATGTTGTGTATAATTATTGTATTTTTTTGGAGAGAGAAGTGTTGGAGAGGAAAGGGCGAAGAGGAAAGGAGGGAGAGAAGACTTAGGCTCAGGTAGTGTTTAACTGTCCGGGCCAACTCAGGACCATATCTAGCCCTAGTTTTGTAGGCTAGATCTGTATCATGCTGCATAGATTTGTTCCATAATGGCAGCAGCCAGCAGGTGTGACGAAGTGAAAAATAGAAGAAAAACAAAATGATGAAAAGGAGACCAAAGGACAAAACAATAAAGGAGTAAAGGTGGAGAAACATGCCTTACTTATTTCACCAAAAATTTTATAAGTTTCTTCACGTTTACCTAGCCAGCCTGTCTTTTATTGCTAGTGAGGGTAATCAAAGGTATATCCATATAGTATGACTCCAGAAAGACATGTCCCAGAAAAAGAAATGTAAATCATGTAATTTTTTGATCGGATCCCTCCAGTATATCTCTTATAAGCAACAAGATCTTCTAAAACAAAATGGTAAATAGATGCAATTTCTATTTTTGCCTCCTCAAGAAAGGTTAAAAGAATCCTTTATGTTGTTTCCTACAATCGCAAAATAGATGGCATATTTCTGAGCCCCTATTAGGCCAGATAAGGCATTCCCTAATGGCGCATGATCCAGACCCTGGTCCCTTACTAGTTTTGACTGCATCAAGGCACCTCCAAAAGTCTCACCATGATATAATCTTTCTTATTCTTGTGATGGAACCTTTCTATGCACTGTTTATATTAACCATAGGAAAGAAGCTCCATGCAAGAAGGTTTTTTTATCCAGTCATGGTGAATGAATGCCAGCTGCTTTTGGTGGGCAGCTGTACATTAAATCATCAGCAGCTTGCCTTTTTTACAGAGATTCACATGCATGAATTCGTGGTATGGTGAAGGTCACATGGGTCCTCAGTGCCTGCCTTCCATGGACAAATGAATTGTTTAGTGATTTCTTCTGGTTTCTTAAAAATTCATACTTCCTCCTTATCCATTGCATGAGCTTGCATGCATGTATATTTCACTTGCGTGAATGTTTCTTTGTTTCACAATTAAGTTGTGAGTACCTTATGGAGATAAAGCATGAAACATAAAATGGTTCAATTGGATATGTTGACATTAACACCTCCCGCAGGTGTAGAAAGAAGACAAGTTCACTAATTACTATCATTTAGGCACTACCGTGCAGAAGAAATTATGAAAACTCAAATACAAACTTTCTTTTACTTCTTCATATTTGGTTACTTATCATGTTGCAGATAAGGTTTCATGGAGACAGCATTTTAGTACAAGTTGTGGTTAAGTGGAGAGTAGAGAAATAATTCTGTTTGAACACTTAATTTTTTGGGGCATCATTTTTAATATTTCATGCATGATACTTTGGCAGCATTTCAAATGACACATGAATAGTATAAAATTACCTTATGATTGTTTAATGGGAAAAACACCAAACAATCTGTTGTAATTATATTCTTATTACATTTCAGACAGGAGCTAACTTCTTGCTCCTTTT